>NW_028173713.1:22500-82500 GCF_963971535.1 Notolepis coatsorum | reverse complement strand
CAGTGTGGCCTGCTGGGTAAAATAACATCATGAGCCTCCTCACAGTGTGGCCTGCTGGGGAAAATAACATCATGAGCCTCCTCACAGTGTGGCCTGCTGGGTAAAATAACATCATGAGCCTCCTCACAGTGTGGCCTGCTGGGTAAAATAACATCATGAGCCTCCTCACAGTGTGGCCTGCTGGGTAAAATAATATCATGAGCCTCCTCACAGTGTGGCCTGCTGGGTAAAATAACATCATGAGCCTCCTCACAGTGTGGCCTGCTGGGTAAAATAACATCATGAGCCTCCTCACAGTGTGGCCTGCTGGGTAAAATAATATCATGAGCCTCCTCACAGTGTGGCCTGCTGGGTAAAATAACATCATGAGCCTCCTCACAGTGTGGCCTGCTGGGTAAAATAACATCATGAGCCTCCTCACAGTGTGGCCTGCTGGGTAAAATAACATCATGAGCCTCCTCACAGTGTGGCCTGAAAATAATGTCTGACTCAAAACAGACAAAGAATCCTGAAGTTGGTGAGATGATGATGATTATAGCACCAACAAAAGTGAAAACAAAATGTTGAGAAGAAAAAGTGAAAGGGTTGCTAGGATACCTGAGGGATAGTTTTAGTGACAGGGTTGCTAGGATACCTGATGGGTAGTTTTAGTGACAGGGTTGCTAGGATACCTGATGGGTAGTTTTAGTGACAGGGTTGCTAGGATACCTGAGGGGTAGTCATAGCGACAGGGTAAGGTGACAGTGGTTCCCGCCCACACACAGATCTCCCTCCGAGAGAACGACACACTCCACCTGCCCTGGGCACCTGGAACACAGACACACAAGGGTTAAAGTAAAGTGTAAATGTTGGTCTCCAGGGTTAAAGTAACGTGAACATGTTGGTCTCCAGGGTTAAAGTAACTTGAACATGTTGGTCTCCAGGGTTAAAGTTAAGTAAAATGTTGGTCCCCAGGGTTAAAGTAAAGTGTAAATGTTGGTCTCCAGGGTTAAAGTAACGTGAACATGTTGGTCTCCAGGGTTAAAGTAAAGTGTAAATGTTGGTCCCCAGGGTTAGAGTAAAGTGTAAATGTTGGTCTCCAGGGTTAAAGTAAAGTATAAATGTTGGTCCCCAGGGTTAGAGTAAAGTGTAAATGTTGGTCTCCAGGGTTAAAGTAAAGTGTAAATGTTGGTCCCCAGGGTGGTTTTTGCCTTATTTCACCTTTCTGTGAGGGACAGCTATCTATTTTTGCTTTATTTCACCTCTCTGTGAGGGATAGCTGTCAATCCCTGTTCCCTGTGGTTAATTGCCTCATGGGTCGGCAGGTGTGTGGGCTTGATTGCACCTGATGCAGTGCAGCTGTGCCTATGGCCATGTGGAGTCTATTTAAGTTTGGAGATCGCAGTGTCAACTGCTTTTTCATTTCCTAGTGTTGGCTGTCTTTTTGGTCACGCTCATTATATTGAAGTGTAGTCTGATCTCTGATTCAGAATTGAGCTTTATGGTAGTCATTCTTATTTTAGGCTACTCATGTGATTCTACACATAAACTCCCTTAGTGGAGGTTTATTGTTTTACTTTTTCCAATATAAACTCCTTTATTAGGAGGTGTCCTTGTGGCTTATTTACTTTTATACTATACCTCTTTATTGAGAGTAGTCCTGTTTTTTGGGACTTGATTTATTTTCTTAATTACTCACTTTGAGATTTCCACCTGTAAAGGTTGTTTTCTGTTGTTTAATTTTTCCCCTCTCCTAAAATATCTGTGTAAGCTGTCTAGTGGTTGTCCGTTTCACGGATAACTTTAAGAGTCCCTGTTATCTGCTCATGACCCCCCCACACACACACACAGCCCTCACAGAATGAAAAAGCCATGACTGGGTCAGCGGATAACACAGGTCTCGAACAAGCACTAGCTGTGCAGCGTCAAGGATTGCTTTCACATGAGGAAGCTCTCGTACAATTACAACAACAACAAGCTCTCATGGTGCAACAGCATGGGGAGATGTATGAAGGATTGCGCAAGATGGATAGTTCCATGCGTGATTTGGCTGACCGCATAGCCAATGCACAATTACCTCCCCCTCACCAGAGCCCACCTAATGTCTCTCAAGCACTACTCACAGGCCCCCGGTCATTACCTTGTGAGGCTGATCATGAACTCTACGATAAAGAGGTCGCCATGAAGCTGACGCGCATGCGCCAGGGCGCCAGTAGTGTAGCTGAGTTTTCCATCGCTTTCAGAACACTGGCTGGGGCTACAGGCTGGCCTGAGGGACCACTCATCACTTTGTTCACCAACGCATTATCTAATCAGGTTAAAGATGCTTTGGCGGTTGTGGGATCTCCAGAACATTTTGACACACTGGTCACTACCGCCATATGCGTTGATAACCGGATCAGAGACTGTGAGCGTGAGAGGCGGGGTCAACGTTTTCGTGTCCCGCTGGAGGAAGTTTCGTCCTTTCCTCCACAACCTTTAGTGGCCAGCTCGTCTGGACCTATGCAGGTGGACAGCACTTCTGTGCGTGACTCCAGGCAGACTGGTTCTCATGTGGACTGGTGCCGGTACTGCAGGAGAAAAGGTCACACGAGTGTGGAGTGTCCGAAACTGAAGGGAAACGGTCAGTCTCGCTAGGGGGCCGAGAGACACTAGTGAGACATCACATCACCCCCTTTCGAACCTTTTTGCCTGTGGTTTTAAGCTGGAATAGGCAGTCTGTTAAGGTTGACGCCTTTTTAGACTCAGGGGCAGTGGACAGTTTCTTCGATTCCAGATGGGCTGAGGACTCTAAAATACCTGTACATTCCCTCCATAAGCCCTGTAGTGTCACAGCGCTTGATGGACGGCCATTGGGTACAGGCAGTGTCACCAAAAGAACCAATTATTTATCTATGCGGGTTGCTTATGGGAACCATTCTGAGCGCATTCGATTCTTTTTGGTGGATTCCCCCACGTATCCCATTGTGCTGGGTCATTCTTGGCTTAGTAAACACAAGCCACAGATACATTGGGGTGAGGAGAGGGACACTGTCATGCAGTGGGGCTCCCAATGCCGTCACCATTGTTTCCAAATTCCTCCGTCACCCACGAGTTATGATCAGTTTAGTGAGAGCGGTTGTGATCCTGTTGAAGCAGTGGGCGGTCTTGGTTTCCAGAGCCCACTCTCTCAACCATTTCACTCCCAGCCATCTGTCGATCAGGATGGGAGTTTGGAATGGGATCCACAGTTTGATTGGGACTCCCTCAGTGAGGAGGTTCTGGCGGAGGACAGTTTAGACAGTTTAGAGGCTCTGTGTGAGGTCTTCTCCTCGCTTACTTGTACAGCTGACCCCCTCATGGAGAGCACCAACATCATGAGCGTGGAGTCACACCCGTTACCAGAGGGAGTTCCCACTGTCTATGCTGACCTCAGTGAGGTGTTTAGCAAACAAAGGGTCACCATCCTGCCACCACACCGACCTTATGATTGCGCCATCGAATTGCAGCCGGGCTTTATTCCCCCTCGTGGTTCCTTGTACTCGTTGTCGGTCCCCGAAAGCGCAGCTATGAACACCTACATCAAGGAGGCTGTGGCTACCGGTTTTATTAGACCTTCTACTTCACCTGCGGGTGCTGGATTCTTTTTTGTGGGAAAAAAGGATGGAGGACTGAGACCCTGCATTGACTACAGAGGTCTGAACAGCATTACAGTAAAAAAACGGTATCCCCTTCCCCTGATGAACTCGGCGTTCGAACTCCTCCAGGGGGCACCCATTTTTACCAAACTTGATCTCCGCAATGCCTACAATCTGGTGCGCATACGCCAAGGGGATGAGTGGAAGACCGCGTTCAACACTCATAATGGTCACTATGAATACCTGGTGATGCCATTTGGTCTTACTAATGCCCCTTCAGTTTTTCAGGTGTTAATCAATGACGTGCTCAGGGAGATGTTGGAAAAGTTTGTTTTCGTCTACTTAGATGACATTCTGATATTCTCCAAGTCAATTTCTGACCATGTCAAACATGTCAGGCAGGTCTTGAGGTGCCTTTTGGATGCACGGTTGTTTGTGAAGGCTGAGAAGTGTGCCTTCCATGTCCGCTCTGTGTCCTTTCTGGGATTCATTGTATCTGAGGGGAGGATTCAAATGGACCCCAAGAAGGTGTCAGCAGTGACAGACTGGCCTACACCCGTCTCGGTCAAGCAGGTGCAACGATTCCTAGGATTTGCAAACTTCTACCGTCGTTGTATTCGTAATTTCAGTTCAGTGGTAGCACCTATCACCGCACTCACCAGGAAGACAGCACCTTCCCATTTCCAGTGGACTCCCAAGGCTGAGGCAGCGTTCATTGAGCTTAGGAGAAGGTTCAGTTCTGAGCCTATCCTCATTACTCCTAACCCATCCCTGCCATTTATCGTTGAGGTGGATGCTTCTGAGCTTGGAGTCGGAGCTATTCTGTCTCAACGCTCATCGTCCGACGGTAAGGTACACCCATGTGCGTACTATTCACGTGGGCTCTCGCCGGCTGAAAGAAACTATGATGTTGGGGACAGAGAGCTGTTGGCGGTCAAGTTGGCATTGGAGGAGTGGCGCCATTGGCTAGAGGGAGCTGAACACCCATTCACAGTCTGGACAGACCATACAAATTTGGAATATATCCAGGGTGCTCAGAGGAGAAACTCGCGACAGGTTCGCTGGTCACTGTTTTTCTCTCGGTTTAATTTCCTCCTGACGTACCGTCCCGGGTCTAAAAATATCAAGCCGGTTGCTCTTTCCTGGTTATATGATGGATCAGAAGAGGACCGTCCTCCTGAGCCCATTGTTCCTGCAGGACCGATCCTAGCTCCTGTGATATGGAGCATTGACTCTGCTGTGCGGAGGGCACAACGTTTGGAACCAGATCCGGGTGGGGTGCCCCCGGGTCAGTTATTTGTACCAAACAGCATTCGTTCTCGGGTGTTGAAGTGGGGCCACTCCTCTCGGCTGACAGGACATCCCGGAGTGCACAGAACTCGTGACTTCTTGGCCAGAAGGTTCTGGTGGCCTGGTATGATGAAGGACATTCAGGAATTTGTGGCAGCCTGCCCCGTTTGTGCACGGAACAACGTTTCTCAACAGTCACCAACAGGGCTGCTTCATCCTTTGCCCATTCCTAGTCGTCCGTGGAGCCACATCGCCATGGATTTTGTGACTGGTCTGCCTCCTTCTGATGGTCACAGCGTCATCATGGTGGTGGTGGTGGATAGGTTCTCCAAAGCAGCTCACTTCATTCCGCTGGTCAAGCTGCCATCTGCTCAGGAGACCGCTCAACTGGTGGTTGACCATGTCTTCCGAATTCATGGCATCTGCCAGGACGTGGTGTCGGACCGTGGACCCCAGTTTACTGCTCGGTTTTGGAAGGCATTCTGTGCTATACTGGGTGCGACGGTTAGCCTGTCATCAGGGTTCCACCCGGAGAGCAATGGGCAAACAGAGCGCACCAACCAGTCTATGGAGAGTACGCTTCGCTGCTTGGCCTCCTCCAATCCGACCACTTGGAGTCACCACCTGGCATGGGCAGAATATGCACATAATTCATTGTGCAATGCATCCACTGGTCTCTCCCCATTTGAGGTTCAGTTTGGGTATCAGCCTCCACTGTTTCCTGAACAGGAGAGGGACGTGGGGGTGCCATCTGCCGAGGCGTTTATCCGTCGGCCTCGGGCAACATGGAAGAGGGTGCGTTCGGCTCTTGTGCGCACTGCGGCCCAGCACAAGCGGTCGGCGGATGTACACCGTCGCCCTGCGCCTTCCTACCGTGTGGGCCAACAGGTGTGGCTTTCCACACGCGACCTTCCATTACGGATGGAGTCGCGCAAACTCGCTCCCAGTTTTGTGGGCCCTTTCACTATTGTTCGCCAGATAAACCCAGTCACAATGCGTCTTCGGTTACCCTCGTCAATGCGGGTACACCCTACATTTCACGTATCCCGCCATAAGCCGGTTCGGAGGAGCAGGTTGGTTTCTGCAGAGAGACCTCCACCTCCCCCTCGATTCGTTGATGGCCAACCTGTGTATACTGTACGGCGTATCCTGTCCAGTAGGCGGGTTGGTAGGGGTATACAGTACCTGGTGGACTGGCAGGGTTATGGGCCAGAGGAGCGCACGTGGGTTCCGGCCAGGGACATCTTGGACCCTGAGCTTGTTCGGGAGTTTCGGAGACGTGTCTCAGAGGGTCCGTCTGGAGCCGCCCCCTAGAGGGGGGGTCCTGTCATGGTTTTTGCCTTATTTCACCTTTCTGTGAGGGACAGCTGTCTATTTTAGCTTTATTTCACCTCTCTGTGAGGGATAGCTGTCATTATATTGAAGTGTAGTCTGATCTCTGATTCAGAATTGAGCTTTATGGT
The DNA here is from genome assembly GCF_963971535.1 of Notolepis coatsorum. Lineage (NCBI taxonomy): Eukaryota > Metazoa > Chordata > Actinopteri > Aulopiformes > Paralepididae > Notolepis > Notolepis coatsorum. Next base: position 76,151 of record NW_028173713.1, on the reverse strand, counting down.
AGTCGTTCTTATTTTAGGCTACTCATGTGATTCTACACATAAACTCCCTTAGTGGAGGTTTATTGTTTTACTTTTTCCAATATAAACTCCTTTATTAGGAGGTGTCCTTGTGGCTTATTTACTTTTATACTATACCTCTTTATTGAGAGTAGTCCTGTTTTTTTGGGACTTGATTTATTTTCTTAATTACTCACTTTGAGATTTCCACCTGTAAAGGTTGTTTTCTGTTGTTTAATTTTTCCCCTCTCCTAAGATATCTGTGTAAGCAGTCTAGTGGTTGTCCGTTTCACGGATAACTTTAAGAATCCCTGTTATCTGCTCATGACCCCCACACACACACACACAGCCCTCACAGTTAAAGTAAAGTATAAATGTTGGTCCCGAGGGTTAAAGTAAAGTGTAAATGTTGGTCTCCAGGGTTAAAGTAAAGTGTAAATGTTGGTCTCCAGGGTTAAAGTAAAGTGTAAATGTTGGTCCCCAGGGTTAAAGTAAAGTGTAAATGTTGGTCTCCAGGGTTAATGTAAAGTGTAAATGTTGGTCCCCAGGGTTAAAGTAAAGTGTAAATGTTGGTCCCCAGGGTTAAAGTAAAGTGTAAATGTTGGTCCCCAGGGTTAAAGTAAAGTGTAAATGTTGGTCTCCAGGGTTAAAGTAAAGTGTAAATGTTGGTCTCCAGGGTTAATGTAAAGTATAAATGCACAAGGTTTGAATGTTGCACTCAGAGCTCATAGAGACACATCCAGTGTAACGAGGCTAGATGTACAGCGATGGCTTACCGCCTGCCTGGCTGACTGACCAGCTTTGCACAAAAACCAATCAATACTTATAAATAACACTGAGCTAATGACAAGGACACCTGGCTACACCTTACAGTATACACTATAGTGGCTTTCCTGTAGGTCAATTATGTCAATCGGTTTGCTACTAAACTGGCGTGGATTTGTCACATGTACTTTACGACACCTGTTTTTAATATGACGTGGAAATATACAGGATGAAAGACATATGATGTCATAGATTACTTCCATTTTGCACACGCACGCACACACACACACACACACACACACACACACACACACACACACACACACACACACACACACACACACACACACACACACACACACACACACACACACACACACACAGCCAAGAGACATATTAACAAGTTCATTGTAGTAGAGTAGGTATAACTGTATGAAGCACCATTCAATCCATCATCACACAACAAAGGTTAGAAATTAAAGAGATTCCTCATCTACCTGCTAAACCCGCGAGGATGGCGCTCAGGACCAGCACACCTGCCAACATCTCCGCTGACGTGAGCACTACAGTGGCACCGCAGAGAGGGAGAGAGGGATGGAGAGACAAAGAGATGGAGAGAGGGATGTAGAGACAAAGAGAAGGAGAGAGGAATATAGACAGAACGAGAGAGGGATGTAGAGAAAGAGAGGGATGTAGAGAGAGAAAGAGAGGGACGTAGAAAGAAAGGTGAACACAACATTCATCCTGAAAAATTTAAAACACAGTCGAACCGTTTAGAAAATTACACTCACCTGTCAAAGTAGGATCTTCCTACACTTAGTCCAGGAGAACAGGGTTTGTTTGTTTTCTTTTCATGGGGATGCGAGTCGCACACTAACCGAGACTGGGGTGAGAGAGGAGGAGAGACGAGGAGGAGGGAGAGGAGGAGAGGGAGGAGGAGAGGTAGGGTGGGGGAGGGGTGTGTGTGTATTTGTTTCAGCCGTTCAGTCCTTTTAGAGTAACTTGGTTCCTCTACTTTTTCTTGTTGCTATTTTAGTAACCTTTTCCACTTCTATCACCGTCACTCACTCTCTAAAAATAAAATTTTCTATACAGCACTAAAGGTGGGTCAACCTTAAGAACATAGAACCGTTTTTAGTAACTATCAATACCTTTTGTTGCCACATACTGTAGAGGTAAAAAGTGTTTGAAAACAAAGCTTGAATCAAAGATGTTTATAGAATGTTTGTATCTATGTCCATATACAGGTGCAGCTCGATAAATTAGAATATCGTGGAAAAGTTTTTTTATTTCAGTAATTCAATTCAAAAAGCGAAACTCTCGTAGATTATAGATTCATTACACACAAAGTGAAATATTTCAAGCCTTTATTTGTTTAAATTTGGATGATTATGTCTTACAGCTCATGAAAGCCCAAAATTCTGTATCACCAATAAAAAATAAAAAATTTATGTATTTTTCTTTTGTATATAGAAATGTCGACCTTCTGAAAAGTATGTTCATGTATGTTCACTCAGTACTTGGTTGGGGTTCCTTTTGCACAAATGACTGCATCAATACAGCTAAATATATAGACTTTTCCACGATATTCTAATTTATTGAGCTGCACCTGTCTATATAGCATGAAGAAACATAATATTGGTAGAAAAGTCAGTAGGCCTAAAGCTAATTGCAATATGGTATATTGCAGGGGGAGGAAACAATCCAAGGAGTTTGTGGTTGACTATGAACGTGGGGGCTGAATGGACAGCTCCTCCATAGGTAACATAAGCTCATTACGCATCAACCATAACTTACAACCTACAGGCCATCAGGCTGCTAAACGAACAATAATCGCTAAACGAACAATAATCACTATGCAACAACCATCAAATGCACACAGCACACACACCCACACGCACACACTCACTCAAACAAACAACACACTGCAGCACCCACTCTCCACACTTTAGATCACACAAACACACTTACACTTTATATTTATTGATAAAGGATTTGCACTACAACTCGTACACCTACTGTGAATTGTACCTAAATTGCACCTCGTCCCATTTCTCCATTTCTGCCTTGCACTATATAGTATTGTATATTAGTACACTGCACAGTATTGTATATTGTATGGTAACTACGTCTATTCTGCATCGAACATTGTACATATGTCTAAACTGAACACTGTGACCTCATTTTTACTTCTAATTTTACTATGTTATTTTATTTCATACTTATCTTGTCTTGCACAGTCTCTGGAGCGCAACAGTAAGAAGCATTTTGTATAAAAGTATTCTGTACTTCTGTATGACAACTATTAAAGAAACTTGAAACAACCAGAGGCCAGAGCACACTGTGTCTGACTGAACTCCATACAAAACGGTAGACTAGGCAAGAGACATTCACTGCCTGGGTTTTCAACACTCTACACAATGAATGTCTCAAGTGCCTCTTTTTACAGGTGTCATATCGATGACCACTATTTAAGTTACAGTGACAGTTTTGCAGTCAGATCACCCCTCGATGCAGCAGGGCCAGTAGACAAAGCATTTCTCCTGAACCATTGATCTGACCCAGTCACTAATCCTGCTCAAAACAGAGACATTGTGCTCAGATGTTGCTGAAGGCAGAGTCTGTTCCAGCAGGAATTGTTGGAAAAACTTTGAGCAGAGTTCCTAGCTAAGTTAGTAGGTGTTTCCGAGTTCCTAGCTAAGTTAGTAGGTGTTTTGATTGATTGATTGATTGATTGAAAAGTTTATTAACAGATTGCAGAATGGGTACAGTACAGTACAGCTCAATACATACAATTGTTAAGGGGATGCAGACCAGAGAAAGACTTTCGTCTTGTTTACATCAGGGTCCCCCATTTTCAATTCATCATAACATATATGACATACATGACATACAGATAGACAGTACTGCTACATCTATACATTTATGACATATCAGATTTGCAAATACAGTACTGTTTGTGATACAAAAGTGTCCAGAAAAGGAGTGTATATACATTTGGCGTAGAAACTGTACATTGGAGGAGGTTGGATGGGTGGGGTGGGGTTGGGTGGGTTGGGTGAGGGCTGTACATTGGAGGTGGAGGGCTGTACATTGGTAGAAACTGTACATTGGAGGAGGTTGGATGGGTGGGGGGGGGGGGGGTTGGGTAGGGGACACACACACATTTTACACTGTACATTGGAATACTGACAGCCTTACTTGGTCATTTACTGTACAACTAGGTTAGGACATTTGTAGGGGCCAGTTTCGAATTGCAGTCTCACGTAGGTGTTTTTTGAGAGTGTTTTTGAAAGTGGGTAGTGATTCACATTCCTTTACAGCTTTAGGTAGGGCGTTCCACATTGATGTGGCATAATTGCGAAACGTGTTTAGTCCCTTGTTTGAGCCGAATCTGGGTTTTACATGATTTGTGGAGCTCCCTCTGGTGTTGTGATCGTGGTATTCACTGACCTTTGGGAAGTATTTTGACATGTACATGGGTACCTTGGTCGCGTAGTGTATCTTGTAGACCAGGCCCATTGCAAGTTGCTGTACTCTGTCGTCTACTCTAAGCCATCCTAGGTTGTCAAAGTGGGCAGGGGTGAGGTGGGTTCTAGGAGTCAGGTCAAGTAGTAGTCTGACTAGCTTGTTTTGAGATGTTTGTAATTTGTTTTTTAGTGCCTTTGAGGTGCTTTGGTACCATGAGGTGCAAGCATAGTCGTAGTACCCTTGAATGAGTGCTCCTGCTAGAGTCTTCAGGGTATTCTTGTTTACCAGAGAGGAGATCCGGTACAAGAAACGCGTTCGTTGGTTGACTTTTTTTATTACATTGGATGCCATTTTGTCACAGGAAAGATTAGCCTCTAGGATGGAACCCAGGTAGGTAATTTCATCTTTCCTTGTGATAATATTGTCACCCACTGTAACCGAGAAGCCGTCGGTCTTGCTGAGTTTGTTATTTGAACCGAAGAGAATGGACTCTGTTTTGCCCATGTGTAATGATAATTTGTTGTCGGCGAGCCATATGCAGATTTTGCCTAGTTCCGAGCTGAGGGCTTTTTTAACCTGTAACTTGTTCTTGTCAGAGACCAGCAGGGCTGAGTCGTCCGCAAACAGGAGTGTTTCCGAGTTCCTAGCTAAGTTAGTAGGTGTTTCCGAGTTCCTAGCTAAGTTAGTAGGTGTTTCCGAGTTCCTAGCTAAGTTAGTAGGTGTTTCCGAGTTCCTAGCTAAGTTAGTAGGTGTTTCCGAGGGGATCATCCCTATGTTCCCCGGGTCCTATGTTCCCCGATTGATTGATTAATTGATTGAACATTTTATAAATTTTTATTATTTAATTAATTATTAATGTCCGCCTTGTTTCGAACTGGTTAAGCTTCGGCCCTCTTTCGAAGTTGGTTAAGGTTAGAGTTTGGAATCAGGGCTGGTGGTCTAAAATTTTCAATCAATCAATCAATCAATCGGGGAACATAGGACCTGGGGAGCGTGAATATTAAAGGCAACCAACTTGTGTTCAGCCTTGCGTTCAGCGTTTCTCTGATTGGCCACACAGCCACGTGACCGCGCTGCCGCGCGACAGAGAGTTGCAGCGGCCGTCTTCTGTTGTAGAATTGTTTACATCAGGGTGAACGCTATTGTATTCGCAAATTTGAGAGCCAGCAATACGCAGCTCCAGTTAACCTCATTTATACCGTAATGAATTATTAAAAAAATATACCGTTAACTGGAATATGTTGTTTCTTTACACATATGTTGGATTATGTAATTGGTTTGTCATGACAAAACAATAAAAATCGCTACTTTACATCAGGGTGAACGCTGTTATGCTGCCACCACCCAGTTCAATGACAGAGCTCTCATATTTGCGAATGCATAAACTATATCTTAAATTATGGCTATGTGTCTAATATGGCTGTCGCGAAGTCATTGATAAGCGACAGCCATATTAGACACATCATTTAAGATATAGTTTATGCATTCGCAAAATATGAGAGCTCTGTCATTGAAGGGCTTCTACAACGGAGCACGGCCGCTGCTGCTGGAGCTGGACCGAGTCAAGCCGGCGGCGGCGCACGGAAGCCGGGGACAAACCACTGCATCGCCCCGCTGGCGCTTCAGCAGCCTCCACGGATGTACAGTGACGAGTGAATCTGGTAGTTGGTTTATGACGTTAAAAACGCGAAATAACGCATAACGTTACAGCGTACAGTTCCACACTGATGTACAGTGACACCCAGAGTTTCTAGTTACAGTAGTGACGCGTGAATCGAGATAGTCCGACTCCTAACAGTGTTTATTATTAAGAGTCAGATAGTCCTAACAGTGTTTATAGTCCTAACAGTGTTTATTAGTAAGAGTCAGATAGTCCTAACAGTGTTTATTATTAAGAGTCCTAACCCCAACACCACACTGCCTCATCTACTCAAGCTGATAGAGAACTTTGGTGATTTATCGGGATTTAAAATAAATTGGCCGAAGTCGGCTTTCCTTCCACTTAACACCCAAGCAAAAAAAGACACAACCCTCCCAGGGGAGATACCCATAGTAAAACATTTTAGATGCTTGGGTGTGGAAATATTTCCCACCATAAGACAAACGGTGAAGCACAATTACACAAAAATACAGAACAAAATCAAAGACGACCTGGACAGGTGGGCAAAACTTAAAAACTCAGTACAGGCAAGGGTATCAATAGTTAAGATGGATGTACTACCAAGAATCAACTTCATCAGTTCAATGCTACCGTTACCCCCTCCAGAGGGTTACTGGAAAAGATTACACTCCTCCACATACAAATTTATTTGGAATAACAAACCACCTCGCATAAAAAGATCCACCGCACAGAGAAATAAAGCAGACGGTGGCATGGCAGTTCCAGATTTTTTCCAATATTTTAAGGCTTACACATTAAGACCATTGACAATATGGTTTGATCCCCAGGCATTGGTATCCTGGAGAAAATTGGAAGAAAACATAGTAGCCCCACATAGACTGAAGGACATAGCACACACTAAACTACCAATCAAGCACTGTGAGCGGAAATTTGGCCCCATAATTACCCATGCAATCCGGATATGGCGGGAAACACACAAAAAATATCCTAACCCTCAAAAATGGCATAATCACACTCCCATATTCAATAACAATGCACTCTTAATGGAAAAACGTCCTATAAGATTCCCTATATGGGAAGAGCAAGGCATACACTCATTAGGGGATATTTTTAATAACCAGGGTTTTTGTAGTTATGGAGAAATATGCACAAAGTTTAACCTCACCGAGTCCACATGGCTTTTTTACATACAGTTATACCTATGTTTGAGGTCTCACGGTGTTCCATTAGGCATACCAGTTGAACACCACAGATACCACAAATTCTTCTATGAAAGAGAAACATTGAGAGTTTTTTTTTTTGTATTTTATTTTTTTATTATTTTTTAAACAAACACATAAACAAACATGACAACACACAATAGGATATACAAATACACATATGCTCCAGCTCGTACCCCCCTCTCCCGGACCCCCCATTGGATAATCCAACCATTATAATTTGTTCCTAACCAGACACTAACATTATATGCTGGCTTTTATTCTCTCCACCACTTCTAACCACATTGCCATTTTGGATTCATTGAGACCCAAAATTCTAGCTGTTGATATTTCTTGATAAATCACATCGAGATATGTAAGAATCCAGACCTTACGGCACATTTTTTCCGGTTGAAACCATCGTGATGCTATCAGCTTTTTAGCCACTGTGATACCGGATAAAACCAATCTCTTTAGCTGTGGAGGTACTACATGCTCAAAGACATCATTCAGCAGTAATACAGAGGGGTGTACAGGTATATCCAGAGTTAAGAGATTTGACAATTGCTGGGTCACTTCTTTCCAAAATATCTTAACTGGTGGGCAGTCCCAGTACATGTGCATAAATGTCCCTTCATCCCCATTTGTACATAAGGAGCATTTGGAGTCTTGTTTAAGACCCATTTTGTTCAGTCTTATAGGAGTTAAGTATGTCCTGTGAATATAGTTAAGATTGATTTGTTGATGGTCCGGGTTCCTTGATGCAAGGCGTACATTTGCCCAGGCTTCTTGCCAGTCAAAGTCTATCTCCAGGTCTGGTATATCCCTCCTCCAGACTGAGTCTAGATGTAGGGTTTCATACGAGGCCGTTAGTAATTGATGATAAAAATCTGAAACAAAACCTCTCGATGTCTCTCTTTCATAGAAGAATTTGTGGTATCTGTGGTGTACAATTGGTATCCTTAATGGAACACCGTGAGCCTTCAAACATGCCAATAACTGTGCGTAAAAATAATATGAGGACTTGGTGAGATTAAATTTTTTGCATATCTCATCAAAACTACAAAAACCCTGTTTGTTGAAAACGTCTCCTAATGTGTGTATGCCTTGCTTTTCCCATCTAGGGAATCTTATAGGTTGTTTTCCAATCAAGAGTGCATTGTTTTTGAATAAGGGAGTATGATTATGCCATGTATGTGGGATAGAGTATTTTTTTTGTGTTTCACGCCATATCCGGATTGCATGAGTGATTATGGGGCCAAATTTCCGTTCGCATTGCTTAATTGATAATTTGGTGTACACTATGTCCTTCAGCCTATGTGGAGCTACTATATTTTCTTCTAAATTTCTCCAGGATACTGATGCTTGGGGATCAAACCATGTTGTCAGTGGTCTTAAAGTGTATGCCTTAAAATAGTGGTGGAAATCTGGAAATGCCATACCACCGTCTGCTTTGTTTCTCTGTGCGGTGGATCTTTTTATACGTGGTGGTTTGTTATTCCAAATAAATTTGTATGTGGAGGAGTGTAATTCTTTCCAGTAACCCTTTGGAGGGGGTAACGGTAGCATTGAGCTGAAGAAGTTGATTCTAGGTAGGACGTCCATCTTAATTATTGATATTCGTGCTTGTACTGAGTTTTTAAGTTTTGACCACCTGACAAGGTCGTATTTGATTTTGTTTTGGATTTTTATGTAATTGTGCTTCACCGTTTGGCTTATGGTAGGGAATATTTCAACTCCCAAACATCTAAAGTGTTTTACCATCGGTATCTCTTCTGGGAGGGTTATATTTCTTTTTGCAGGGGCGTTAAGTGGGAGGAAGGCCGACTTCGGCCAATTTATCCTAAATCCTGATAAATCTCCAAAGTCCTCAATCAACTTGAGAATATGAGGCAATGCGGTGTTGGGGTTTTGCATGAACAGTATTACGTCGTCCGCATATAAACTAATTTTGTGTTGTGTGCCCTTGATTACGATTGGTTCTATGGATTGGGATTGTCTTATATATTGTGCTAAAGGCTCTAATGATAGATCGAATAGTCCGGGACTAAGGGGGCAACCCTGTCTGGAAGACCGTGATACTGGAAAGATTTCGGAGGTGATTGTACCTGTTGTAATCATGGCCGATGGGTCTTTGTATAATACTTTAATCATATCAATGAATCCTTTTCCTAACCCCATCCTTTCTAACACTGCCCATAGATACGACCATTCCAACCTGTCAAAAGCTTTCATTGCATCCAGGGACAGCATCGCCTTAGGTGTGTTGTCTTCCTTGTTAGCATCTAGTACGTGTAGTAATCGTCTTATGTTATCAGTGATCAGGCGGCCTCTTATGAAGCCTGTTTGGTCCGGGTGAATTAAAGACGTCATATGCTTTTGTAGTCTGATGGCTAATACCTTAGAGTACAGTTTGATATCGGTTCCGAGGAGGCTTAAAGGTCTGTAACTACCGCACTCGGTGGGGTCTTTGTCTTTTTTGAGGAGGACTGTTATGAGTGCAATATTGTCATTCTTATGGAAGTTCCCCTCCTTGACTGAGTATAAAATCATATTTAGTAATAAGGGTCCAATTATGTCCCAACAAGAGAGGTACATTTCTGGTGGGATACCGTCTCTTCCAGGGGCCCTTCCACTTTGCATTTCAGATATGGCCTCCCTAAGTTCATCTAGTGTGATCGGTGTTTCTAACTGTTTAGCGTCATCCTCTGAAAGTTTAGGGAGGTTAATTTGATTAAGATATGTGTCCATCTTGTTTTGATCGAAGGTCGTTTCTGATTTGTATAAGTTGGAGTAGAATTCTTTGAATGTCGTGTTTATTTCTTTGGGTTCTGTAACAAGTCCTTGTTGTGCTCTAATGGTAGTTATATCTGCACATTTTGCGTTGACTCTTAGTCGCATAGCTAATAGGTGACTTGGTTTGGAACCTTGGGAGTACTGCTGTTGTCTTGTGCTACGTATTTGCAATTCAGATTGTTGTCTGTATATGGCGTTAATCTCTTTTTTTAGTATATTGACTTGATTTTCCAGTTGAACCGAGTTGTTGTATTGCAAAGAATTAAATAACGTTGAGTAAAGTGTTTCCAGTTCAGCCAGTTTTGAGCATCGATTCTTGCGTATTTGGGAGGAAAAGCTATCAGTGAAATCCTTGATCATTCCCTTTGTCGACATCCATAATATTCTGGGGTCCTGCACCGAATTCACATTTATTCGTAGGAATACCGTAAGAGCTTCTTTGATTTGTGTAATGAATTCCTTGTTATTAAGCAGCATCGTGTTAAATCGCCATCTTGGGGCTCGGGATGATAGTATACCAAATGTTCCTTTTAAGAGTAAATAACAGTGATCAGACAATGCATTGGGTATCATTTCCACATCGTAGTTATCAAATAGTCTCGGGGTTGTGAAAACGTAATCTATTCTGGATAATGTATTATGTCTCGCAGATCGACAAGAGTACTTCCGGGTCATGGGGTTGAGTGAACGCCATAAGTCATTTACACCTGTAATCTTCGACCAATCCTTTAATGCATTAGATGCATTTTTTTGTTCATTGGAAAAGGAGGGGTTTGATTTGTCCATCCTTGGGTTCCAAATGGCATTAAAATCCGCACCGATTATAAATGAGTATTCGGGAAGGTCTAACATTGCTCTGGTAAGTGTAGTGAAGAAACGAACTTCGTATAAATTTGGGGCGTATACCGCTACCAACGCTATTTTTCTGTTCTTATGTAAAATCTTAGCTATAGTTATCCGACCATCTGCATCAGACCATACTCCCTTCAATTCAATATTCAACTTCCGTCTAACGACTATGGCTACTCCCCGAGTTCTCGTTCCAAAGGAAGAGTGACTGATGTTATGATATGTGTTGTCCGCTAACATATCTATGTCTTTCTCTAAAATGTGCGTTTCGCTTAGCAGAGCTATGTCCACCTGTTCTTTTTTCATCAGTGTGAGCACGCTTTTTCGTTTGTGTTGTTTATTTACATTGAGAGGTTTTGTATCAGGTTTTTATTATCAATTACTAACGTCCTCGTATGAAACCCTCCAACTAGACACTGTCTGGAGGAGGGATATACCAGACCTGGAAAGTGACTTTGATTGGCAAGAAACATGGGCAAATGTCCGTCTTACATCAAGGAACCCGGACCATCAACAAATCAATCTTAACTATATTCACAGGACATACTTGACTCCTATAAGACTGAACAGAATGGGCCTTAAACAAGACTCAAAATGCTCCCAATGTACAAATGGAGACGAAGGGACATTTATGCACATGTATTGGGACTGCCCACCAGTTAAGGCATTCTGGAAAGATGTGACCCAGCAATTATCAAAACTCGTATCTTGGAATATACCAGTACACCCCTCTGTATTGCTATTGAATGATGTTTTTGAGTTTGCAGTAAATCCACAGCTAAAGAGATTGGTTTTATCGGGTATCACAGTAGCTAAAAAACTGATTGCATCACGCTGGTTTCAACCGGAAAAAATGTGCCGGAAGGTTTGGTCTCTTACATATCTCGATGTGATTTATCAAGAAATATCTACAGCAAGAATTCTGGGTCTCAACGAATCCAAAATGTCAATGTGGTTAGAAGTGGTGGAGAGAATAAAAGCTAGCTTATAATGGTAGTGTCTGGTTAGGAGTGAGGGATAATGGAGGTACTATCCAAGGAGGGGTCCGGGAGGGGGGGGTTCGAGCTGGAGCATATGTGTGTAGGGTTTTAGAAAATAGGTATTAGGGGTATATCCTGTATAAGGCATTTGTATAATTGGTAATTTCGTTGGATATACACTGTATACGGTAAAATATTATTATAGACTTTTTTTTGTTTTCTGTTTCTGTACTTGCATGTCATTTCAGCCACCTTGACTGTTAGTTTCATTATGCATTGTGTGTTGAGTACTGACTTTTAATAATTTTTGTTTTGCAATAATAATAAAAAAAAAAGAAAAAAAAAAAAGAGTCCTAACAGTGTTTATTATTAATTAACGTCATAAACCAACTACCAGATTTATTTTGCACCAGGGAACTTGAAGGTTCCTGCGGCTCGCGGCAAAACGGGGCGGGCTAGCGGCGTGGGGTCGTGGCCAATCAGAGAAAAGCTGAACACAAGTTGGTTGCCTTTAATATTCACGCACCCGGCGAACATAGACATGCTCCCTTTCCGAGTTCCTAGCTAAGTTAGTACAGTAGGTGTTTCCGAGTTCCTAGCTAAGTTAGTAGGTGTTTCCGAGTTCCTAGCTAAGTTAGTAGGTGTTTCCGAGTTCCTAGCTAAGTTAGTAGGTGTTTCCGAGTTCCTAGCTAAGTTAGTAGGTGTTTCCGAGTTCCTAGCTAAGTTAGTAGGCTATGGTGTTTTAGAGTTCCTAGCTAAGTTAGCATGGTGATTCAGTGTTCCTCGCTAATGTTAGCATGGTGTTGCAGTGTTCCTAAGTAAGTTAGCATGGTGTTTCAGTGTTCCTAGCTAGGTTAGCATGGTGTTGCAGTGTTCCTAGGTAAGTTAGCATGGTGTTTCAGTGTTCCTAGCTAGGTTAGCATGGTGGTGCAGTGTTCCTAGGTAGGTTAGCATGGTGGTGCAGTGTTCCTAGGTAAGTTAGCATGGTGTTTCAGTGTTCCTAGGTAAGTTAGCATGGTGTTTCAGTGTTCCTAGCTAGGTTAGCATGGTGTTGCAGTGTTCCTAGGTAAGTTAGCATGGTGTTTCAGTGTTCCTAGCTAGGTTAGCATGGTGGTGCAGTGTTCCTAGGTAGGTTAGCATGGTGGTGCAGTGTTCCTAGGTAAGTTAGCATGGTGTTTCAGTGTTCCTAGCTAGGTTAGCATGGTGTGTCAGTGTTCCTAGGTAAGTTAGCATGGTGTTTCAGTGTTCCTAGCTAGGTTAGCATGGTGTTTCAGTGTTCCTAGCTAGGTTAGCATGGTGTTTCAGTGTTCCTAGCTAGGTTAGCATGGTGTTTCAGTGTTCCTAGGTAAGTTAGCATGGTGTGTCAGTGTTCCTAGCTAGGTTAGCATGGTGGTGCAGTGTTCCTAGCTAGGTTAGCATGGTGTTTCAGTGTTCCTAGGTAAGTTAGCATGGTGTGTCAGTGTTCCTAGCTAGGTTAGCATGGTGTTTCAGTGTTCCTAGGTAAGTTAGCATGGTGTGTCAGTGTTCCTAGCTAGGTTAGCATGGTGGTGCAGTGTTCCTAGCTAGGTTAGCATGGTGTTTCAGTGTTCCTAGGTAAGTTAGCATGGTGGTGCAGTGTTCCTAGCTAGGTTAGCATGGTGTTTCAGTGTTCCTAGGTAAGTTAGCATGGTGGTGCAGTGTTCCTAGCTAGGTTAGCATGGTGTTTCAGTGTTCCTAGGTAAGTTAGCATGGTGTTTCAGTGTTCCTAGGTAAGTTAGCATGGTGGTGCAGTGTTCCTAGCTAGGTTAGCATGGTGGTGCAGTGTTCCTAGCTAGGTTAGCATGGTGGTGCAGTGTTCCTAGCTAGGTTAGCATGGTGTGTCAGTAGTAGTGTTCCAAGCTAAGGTAGTATAGTGAAACACCATTTACCAAGTTCAAAACAAAACCTTCAAGGCAGTCATTTGGGTGCAATCTGGGGCAGCTACTGTCCGTGGTGTGTCTGTGTCAGCCAGTCTATCACAATGTCACAGCATGGTAAATCAGACCTACCAACACATTACTGTGTTATACTTATCATAATAACGTAGAACATTTCACGACAATCAATCATTCATTCTGTCCTCACAATTCACAAAAACAAAAGTCCTTGCCAATAGGAGTTCATCATGAGGCATCTTCTGTCTGTCTGTCTGTCTGTCTGTCTGTCTGTCTGTCTGTCTGTCCGTCCGTCCGTCCGTCCGTCCGTCCGTCCGTCCGTCCGTCCGTCCGTCCGTCCGTCCGTCCGTCCGTCCGTCCGTCCGTCCGTCTGTCTGTCTGTCTGTCTGTCTGTCTGTCTGTCTGTCTGTCTGTCTGTCTTTACAGCATTTGTAATTAGTTATCATTATATAATCATTTAATCACATTTTCTTCACATAACTACACATTGCAACTTTAAATAAAGTACCAAATGAATTCTGGCGTACTTATATTCATATAGATAAAAGTAGACATGGTCCTCCATGGTCATCCAGTGGGGTGTATTTGGTAGGACTGGTAAGACTGGTAGGACTGGCAGGACTGGCAGGACTGGTAGACTGATAGAATAGACCAGCTACAGTAGACATTGTCTGGTTTGTGTAGATTTCTTTCTGAAATATTCATGTTGATATTGCTGCAATCTTTACACTGCAGGTTTAAATTAATTATCAAAGAATACCCATGAATTAATTATTTTGTAGGCTATACTGTGTTATGAATGAAAGTAGACGAGACCGTCTAACCAGTGTAGGCTAAGTGGTGGTTCTGACAGAGCGGAGCAGCCAGACCCGGTCAGGGTTCCAGGCTTCTCAGTCAACCTTAGCCACTTATCCTGACGAGTCTAAATTACTTCAACGTCCCACCTTGCCACCGCTCGGCCAATAGATGTCAGCTTAGGATCACAGCTCGGCCAATAGAAGCAGTTTACCGCCACTGTGTTGGCCAATAGGCTACTTAGCCTGTCTTTGACCTTGGAAGTAATGATGATGTACAGTTTAACATTTCAATCAATCTCTGGTCCCAGCCGCCTGGAGAGGGAGGGCAGGCCGTCTGAGCTCAGGACGTCACAGATTACATTTCAATATACTGTACATCTGGAAATTAATACTGCTGTTTTACTCATTAGCTTGCTGATGGGGACAATGTGGAAATAAAAGCACATGTATTATAGACCTACAGGATCAGAAATGCAGATAGGAAACATGAATGACTTTATATCCTTTCAAACTCTGGTTTAGGATCCAAATTGGTGGTTGTGTACTGTGTTATACTGTACCGTACCATACGGTACCAGTGATGTCATTCATATTTAGGTGACATCGGATGCCTATTGAACTGCAAGCACATTGGCTGCTTCAATTATAGTGACACATACATGACTCATAGCCAATGTAATAGCATTGATAATATCAATAGTTATGTCAATGCCAATCAGGAATAGTATTGATAATACTTAGCTTAATACAAAATACACATTAAGCTATAGAACCCAGGGAAAGAAAGTGATTATACATTTACAGTATTTTAAAACCCAAATGTAATTGTAATTTGACAGAAAAAAAGAACCACTTTCAGACATGATATATTTAATTTAAATCATACTGTATTATTTTAATCTGAATTAGACTGTATTATTTTAATCTGAACCAGGCTGTATTATTTTAATCTGAACCAGACTGTATTACTTTAATCTGAATCAGACTGTATTTATTTCATGTGAATCAGACTGTATTCTTTTTTAATCTGAATCAGACTATTATTTTTATCTGAATCAGACTGTATTATGTTTTTATCTGAATCAGACATTCTTTTTACATTTTAATCAGACTATTATTTGTATCTGAATCAGACTATTATTTATTTTACGTGAATCAGACTGTATTATTTTTTAATCTGAATCAGACTGTATTCTTTTCATGGGGGAGATTAGTTAGAGTTTTAGTTTATAACCTGCAACCACAGAATGTCTTCAAAAGGCACAGCCCGCTAACAGGTCAACCCCTGGTATCATCTAAATGGGAAACAGACCAGACTAAACGAATGAAGAGAAACAGATGGACAGGGCTTGATTAAGTGTGACTGACCACAAGCAGAGAAATAAACGTTGAGGGAGGGGGACAGACGGGGGTATGATGTAGGGGAGAGAGAGAGAGAGAGAGAGAGAGAGAGAGAGAGAGAGAGAGAGAGAGAGAGAGAGAGAGAGAGAGAGAGAGAGAGAGAGAGAGAGAGAGAGAGAGAGAGAGAGAGAGAGAGAGAGAGAGAGAGAGAGAGAGAGAAGGAGAGGTACAAAGAAGAGAGAAGAGTAAAAACAAAGGGAGAGAGAGGGAGATGAAAGGAAGATAGGAAAGAGAGAAGGAGATAGAGAGAGCATGGAGAGGATACAAGAGAGGTATAGGTGAAGGAAAGAGTAGACCCACATGAATGTAGCAATACATGTGAAGTAATGTAAACACATAAGATAAGATAAGGTTGGATAAGATAAGATACGATAGGATCAGATCAGATTTTCCTTTATTGATCCCCTCATAATAGCAGCACCGGGGCGGGTGAGGGAGAGGGGAGGTACAGGCGGGATAATACAAATGACAATAATACAAATATCAGAGTATATCACAAAATATAACATGTTGCGCCAGAGTCCATACAGGGTTCAGTAGTTAAGAGCCAACAGTTCACAAATTCTCCAGCCATTAGTTCTCCAGCCGTTGGCCAGGCCAGTCCTTACCTACAGAATACTGTATGTATGTTTGTATTGGTTTCTGTTTGAAAGAAGAAAGAATGATGGTTAAACCATTATTGTCAAAGCAAAACAAATTAAATTATAGAATAATAATAAAAATACAAATGTATTGAAATTTGGAAATGTGAATAACGTGATAATGAACTACTATGTAAGTAATTATCATGAACTATCTACTATCTAACTAATTAACATAAATGATCTACTATCTAACGTATTAACATGAACTATCTACTGTCTAAGTAATTAACCTGAACTATCTACTATCTAACGTATTAACATGAACTATCTACTGTATAAGTAATTAACCTGAACTATCTACTATCTAACGTATTAACATGAACTATCTACTGTATAAGTAATTAACCTGAACTATCTACTATCTAACACAGGGGTGGCCAACCAGTCAGAGACTAAGAGCCTCAAAAATTACTGTGGTACCACAAAGAGCCACACCATATACCAGCGTCTCTCAACCTTTTCTTCAGTCACGGCACCCTTCATGTGTTTATATGTCCCACCCTCTGGCCTCTGAAGTTGCTAATATCTTTTTTATTTGGGCCTCACAGGGTTAACCTCTTAACTCATTCAGCGCCAGCGATTATCCCCATCCCTGTAGGGCCACGCTTTAAAAGATAGGCATTTTCACTGTGCGTCACGATGTTTGCAGAGCTATATCTATATTCTATATTCTAGCTATGGAGACAATACTATTCTATGCATATATGTGAATGCATATGGCTCGCCGACAACAAACTATCATTACACATGGGCAAAACAGAGTCCATTCTCTTCGGTTCAAATAACAAACTCAGCAAAACAGACGGCTTCTCAGTTACAGTGGGTGACAATATTGTCACAAGGAAAGATGAAATTACCTACCTGGGTTCCATCCTAGAGGCTAATCTTTCCTGTGACAAAATGGCATCCAATGTAATAAAAAAAGTCAATCAACGAACTCGATTCTTGTACCGGATCTCCTCCCTGGTAAACAAGAATACCCTGAAGACTCTGGCAGGAGCACTCATTCAAGGGTACTACGACTATGCTTGCACCTCATGGTACCAAAGCACCTCAAAGGCACTAAAAACCAAATTACAAACATCTCAAAACAAACTAGTCAGACTACTGCTTGACCTGACTCCTAGAACCCACCTCACCCCTGCACACTTTGCCAACCTAGGATGGCTTAGAGTAGACAACAGAGTACAGCAACTTGCAATGGGCCTGGTCTACAAGATACACTACACGACCAAGGTACCCATGTACATGTCAAAATACTTCCCAAAGGTCAGTGAATACCACGATCACAACACCAGAGGGAGCTCCACAAATCATGTAAAACCCAGATTCGGCTCAAACAAGGGACTAAACACGTTTCGCAATTATGCCACAACAATGTGGAACGCCCTACCCAAAGCTGTAAAGGAATGTAAATCACTACCCACCTTCAAAAACACTCTCAAAGAACACCTACGGGAGACTGCAATTCAAAACTGGCCCCTACAAATGTCCTAACCCAGTTGTACAATAATGACCAAGCATGGCTTTGTCAGTATTCCAATGTACAGCCCCACCCAACCCCACCCCATCTACCCAACCTCCTCCAATGTACAGTTTCTATGTCAAATGTATGTCAGTATTCCAATGTACAGTGTCCCCCCCCCCCCCCCTACCCAACCCCCCCCCCCCCCCACCTCCAATGTACAGCCCCACCCCACCTACCCAACCTCCCCCAATGCACAGTTTCTATGTCAAATGTATATACACTCTTCTTCTGGATTTTTTTAGTATCACAAACAGTACTGTATTTGAAAATCTGGTATGTCATAAATGTATAGATGTAGCAGTACTGTCTATCTGTATGTCATGTGTGTCATATGATGAATTGAAAATGGGGGACCCTGATGGAAACAAGACGAAAGTCTTTCTCAGGTCTGCATCCTCTTAACAATTGTGTGTATTGAGCTGTACTGTACTGTACCCATTCTGCAATCTGTTAATAAACTTTTCAATCAATCAATCAATCAATAGAATAGATATATGTAGTAAGCATATTATGTGAATAGAATAGAAGTACTTAACCCAGCAATGAACTCCACGTCTGAACCACGTTGACAGAACCACGGACAGAAGACGGTCAGAAGCTGCAGGACCGTCGTGTGACATGTTTATTATTTAGTGCGTATTTCCCCTTTATTGTATAGTTTACTGTGTTCATTATTATATGCATTTAGCATGTTTTGGAGACTTGTTCTCTCCCTTTTGATTTTTGATCCACAAGTACTCGAATTAAAGCAGCAGTGCTCAAATTCAACAGCCAACAACTGTCTCTCGCCGTGTCTGTTCTACACTGCAGCCGGGTCCAACACACCTGGGTCTGTTCTACACTGCAGCCGGGTCCAACACACCTGGGTCTGTTCTACACTGCAGCCGGGTCCAACACACCTGGGTCCAACACACCTGGGGCCAACACACCTGGGTCTGTTCTACACTGCAGCCGGGTCCAACACACCTGGGTCCAACACACCTGGGTCCAACACACCTGGGTCCAACACACCTGGGTCCAACACACCTGGGTCTGTTCTACACTGCAGCCGGGTCCAACACACCTGGGTCTGTTCTACACTGCAGCCGGGTCCAACACACCTGGGTCCAACACACCTGGGTCTGTTCTACACTGCAGCCGGGTCCAACACACCTGGGTCCAACACACCTGGGTCCAACACACCTGGGTCCAACACACCTGGGTCTGTTCTACACTGCAGCCGGGTCCAACACACCTGGGTCTGTTCTACACTGCAGCCGGGTCCAACACACCTGGGTCTGTTCTACACTGCAGCCGGGTCCAACACACCTGGGTCTGTTCTACACTGCAGCCGGGTCCAACACACCTGGGTCTGTTCTACACTGCAGCCGGGTCCAACACACCTGGGTCTGTTCTACACTGCAGCCGGGTCCAACACACCTGGGTCCAACACACCTGGGTCCAACACACCTGGGTCCAACACACCTGGGTCTGTTCTACACTGCAGCCGGGTCCAACACACCTGGGTCTGTTCTACACTGCAGCCGGGTCCAACACACCTGGGTCTGTTCTACACTGCAGCCGGGTCCAACACACCTGGGTCTGTTCTACACTGCAGCCGGGTCCAACACACCTGGGTCCAACACACCTGGGTCTGTTCTACACTGCAGCCGGGTCCAACACACCTGGGTCCAACACACCTGGGTCTGTTCTACACTGCAGCCGGGTCCAACACACCTGGGTCCAACACACCTGGGTCCAACACACCTGGGTCCAACACACCTGGGTCCAACACACCTGGGTCCAACACACCTGGGTCTGTTCTACACTGCAGCCGGGTCCAACACACCTGGGTCCAACACACCTGGGTACAACACACCTGGGTCCAACACACCTATCCAAACCGTAACAGAATTAACATGAACTATCTACTAACGTCTGATTGATTGATTGCTAATTTTATTACTGTCCGCCTTGTTAACTCTTTCGAAGTCGCTCTCTTTCGAAGTTGGTTAAGGTTAGAGTCTGTCTTTAGAGCAGGGCGATCAATCAATCAATCAATTCAATAATACACGCTCACTTAAAACAGCGCACCTCCCAGCTGCTTCTATAGAAAGTAGGCCCAAAAAAAAAAAATCCCCTCTTATAGGGCAAAGAACCCCCCCCCCCTATTTATTTGTTTTACCTACTTTCTATAGAAGCATCTAAGAATGAAGTTCTATAGAAAGTAGGTTCAAAACAAAAGACAAGTTGGATGTGTTCGTTTGTTGGATGTCTAGTTGAAAGACAGTTGGATGTGTTAGTTTGTTGGATGTCTAGTTGAAAGACAGTTGGATGTGTTAGTTTGTTGGATGTCTTAGTTGAAAGACAGTTGGATGTGTTAGTTTGTTGGATGTCTTAGTTGAGATACAGTGAGAACAGTTGGATGCACTTCCGAACTGCTTCCACATGGAGGCAACTTCTCCTTTTTTTTTGGGAACTACTTTTTCTGCGGATGGTTTTTTCAATAAATCTTCAATTAATGTGTGTTTATTGTATAACAATAAGGTTGGATGAATGCGCCAGTTGTATAAAAGCCATTACACCACGTGCAGTCGTGGGTTGTGAGAATTAGACCATGCCTAGGGGGGTCTAACGACCACTAGGGGGGGTCTAACGGTCTAAAGGGGTCTAACTACCACTAGGGGGGTCTAACGACCACCCCTAGGCATGGTCTAATTCTCACAACCCACTCCTGCGCGTGATGTAATGCTTTAGTAACCAAGTGACAGAGAGAGAGAGAGAGAGAGAGACCAAATGAGAGAGACAGAGAGAGAGAGAGAGTAACCAAATGACACAGTGAGAGAGTAACCAAATGACAGAGAGAGAGAGAGAGAGAGAGAGAGACCAAATGAGAGAGACAGAGAGAGAGAGAGAGAGAGAGAGTAACCAAGTGACAGACAGAGATAGAGAGAGAGAGACCAAATGACAGAGACAGAGAGAGAGAGATAGAGAGAGAGAGAGCGAGAGAGAGTAACCAAATGACAGAGAGCAGAGTAACCAAGTGACAGAGAAAGAGAGAGGCAGAGAGAGAGAGAGCGAGGGGTAGAGAGTATAGAGAGAGAGACAAACAGAGAGAGAGCACAGCAAGAGAGAAAGAGAGAGAAACAATGACAGATAGAGAGAGAAACAGAGAATAGAGAGAGAGAGACGTCACAGCAGTCATCCATCTGCTGACCACAGCCTGGGGCCAGATGAGGTGTGACTGTCTAACGGTCAGTCAGTCTGTCTGTCATCCTGCTGACCACAGCCTGGGGCCAGATGAGGTGTGACTGTCTAACGGTCAGTCTCTGTCTGTCATCCTGCTGACCACAGCCTGGGGCCAGATGAGGTGTGACTGTCTAACGGTCAGTCAGTCTGTCTGTCATCCTGCTGACCACAGCCTGGGGCCAGATGAGGTGTGACTGTCTAACGGTCAGTCAGTCTGTCTGTCATCCTGCTGACCACAGCCTGGGGCCAGATGAGGTGTGACTGTCTAATGGTCAGTCTGTCTGTCATCCTGCTGACCACAGCCTGGGGCCAGATGAGGTGTGACTGTCTAACGGTCAGTCTGTCTGTCTGTCATCCTGCTGACCACAGCCTGGGGCCAGATGAGGTGTGACTGTCTAACGGTCAGTCTGTCTGTCTGTCATCCTGCTGACCACAGCCTGGGGCCAGATGAGGTGTGACTGTCTAACGGTCAGTCTGTCTGTCTGTCATCCTGCTGACCACAGCCTGGGGCCAGATGAGGTGTGACTGTCTAACGGTCAGTCTGTCAGTCTGTCATCCTGCTGACCACAGCCTGGGGCCAGATGAGGTGTGACTGTCTAACGGTCAGTCTGTCTGTCTGTCACCCTGCTGACCACAGCCTGGGGCCAGATGAGGTGTGACTGTCTAACGGTCAGTCTGTCTGTCTGTCTGTCATCCTGCTGACCACAGCCTGGGGCCAGATGAGGTGTGACTGTCTAACGGTCAGTCTGTCTGTCTGTCATCCTGCTGACCACAGCCTGGGGCCAGATGAGGTGTGACTGTCTAACGGTCAGTCTGTCTGTCTGTCACCCTGCTGACCACAGCCTGGGGCCAGATGAGGTGTGACTGTCTAACGGTCAGTCTGTCTGTCATCCTGCTGACCACAGCCTGGGGCCAGATGAGGTGTGACTGTCTAACGGTCAGTCTGTCTGTCAGACATCCTGCTGACCACAGCCTGGGGCCAGATGAGGTGTGACTGTCTAACGGTCAGTCTGTCTGTCTGTCATCCTGCTGACCACAGCCTGGGGCCAGATGAGGTGTGACTGTCTAACGGTCAGTCTGTCTGTCATCCTGCTGACCACAGCCTGGGGCCAGATGAGGTGTGACTGTCTAACGGTCAGTCAGTCTGTCTGTCATCCTGCTGACCACAGCCTGGGGCCAGATGAGGTGTGACTGTCTAACGGTCAGTCAGTCTGTCTGTCATCCTGCTGACCACAGCCTGGGGCCAGATGAGGTGTGACTGTCTAACGGTCAGTCTGTCTGTCATCCTGCTGACCACAGCCTGGGGCCAGATGAGGTGTGACTGTCTAACGGTCAGTCTGTCTGTCTGTCATCCTGCTGACCACAGCCTGGGGCCAGATGAGGTGTGACTGTCTAACGGTCAGTCAGTCTGTCATCCTGCTGACCACAGCCTGGGGCCAGATGAGGTGTGACTGTCTAACGGTCAGTCTGTCTGTCATCCTGCTGACCACAGCCTGGGGCCAGATGAGGTGTGACTGTCTAACGGTCAGTCTGTCTGTCACCCTGCTGACCACAGCCTGGGGCCAGATGAGGTGTGACTGTCTAACGGTCAGTCAGTCTGTCATCCTGCTGACCACAGCCTGGGGCCAGATGAGGTGTGACTGTCTAACGGTCAGTCTGTCTGTCATCCTGCTGACCACAGCCTGGGGCCAGATGAGGTGTGACTGTCTAACGGTCAGTCAGTCTGTCAGACGTCCTGCTGACCACAGCCTGGGGCCAGATGAGGTGTGACTGTCTAACGGTCAGTCTGTCTGTCTGTCATCCTGCTGACCACAGCCTGGGGCCAGATGAGGTGTGACTGTCTAACGGTCAGTCTGTCAGACGTCCTGCTGACCACATGCTATCTGAATCTGGAGGAAGAACCATAATGATGATGATGATGATGATGATGATGATGATGATGGTGATGATGGTTTTAATGCTGTTTTTATTAAATATTTTTAAGAGTTGTTTTTTTTGCTCTGACCAGTAGCTCTGTGAGATCCACAGCCTTGGTTGACGCGCTTTTCCGTAAGAAAACAGCTGAGATGAATTGTTTGGTTTATAGAAAAGAGTATTTATTGTCATTTGCTTGAAGCTTTGTTTAGCGTGGATGGTTCCTCCCAGACCACGTGGAGGTGTGCTGGCTTATTCCTGTTGCACGGTGTCCTGTTTCCAATTTCTAAGGTTTCAAATCCATAGCGCTTGCGACGGTCAAACCGTCTGGGCTGCGTGCCTTGCATTCCAGTGTCATGTTTTTTACCAGCGCACCAGTCCATTGATAAAGTGAGTTCACACACTCGGGTGCTGTAATCACCGGGTCAACATGGGCGGGACCAGACACGCCTCCACGTTGTCCAAGCAACACGCATCCAAGTCGTAGCAAATAAAAGATGTTATCAATAAAGTTAATTTCAAATCGTTTTCCAAACAATATTGCTTCATATATTTAACTAAATAAATAAATAAATATTAAGGACTGCATCTGGATCCAACAAGCTCTATAACTTGCTCTGATGGTTGATTTGTTGGTTGGTAAACAAAAGTGTCCCTAGTGCCCACAGTGTTCTCCCCTGGAGGCTGAGCGTTGGTCTGGAGGCTGAGTGTTGGTATAGAGGCTGAGTGTTGGTATAGAGGCTGAGTGTTGGTATAGAGGCTGAGTGTTGGTATAGAGGCTGAGTGTTGGTATAGAGGCTGAGTGTTGGTATAGAGGCTGAGTGTTGGTATAGAGGCTGAGTGTTGGTCTGGAGGCTGAGTGTTGGTATAGAGGCTGAGTGTTGGTATAGAGGCTGAGTGTTGGTATAGAGGCTGAGTGTTGGTATAGAGGCTGAGTGTTGGTATAGAGGCTGAGTGTTGGTATAGAGGCTGAGTGTTGGTATAGAGGCTGAGTGTTGGTATAGAGGCTGAGTGTTGGTATAGAGGCTGAGTGTTGGTATAGAGGCTGAGTGTTGGTATAGAGGCTGAGTGTTGGTATAGAGGCTGAGTGTTGGTATAGAGGCTGAGTGTTGGTATAGAGGCTGAGTGTTGGTATAGAGGCTGAGTGTTGGTATAGAGGCTGAGTGTTGGTCTGGAGGCTGAGTGTTGGTATAGAGGCTGAGTGTTGGTATAGAGGCTGAGTGTTGGTATAGAGGCTGAGTGTTGGTCTGGAGGCTGAGTGTTGGTATAGAGGCTGAGTGTTGGTATAGAGGCTGAGTGTTGGTATAGAGGCTGAGTGTTGGTCTGGAGGCTGAGTGTTGGTATAGAGGCTGAGTGTTGGTATAGAGGCTGAGTGTTGGTATAGAGGCTGAGTGTTGGTATAGAGGCTGAGTGTTGGTATAGAGGCTGAGTGTTGGTATAGAGGCTGAGTGTTGGTATAGAGGCTGAGTGTTGGTCTGGAGGCTGAGTGTTGGTATATAGGCTGAGTGTTGGTATAGAGGCTGAGTGTTGGTATAGAGGCTGAGTGTTGGTATAGAGGCTGAGTGTTGGTATAGAGGCTGAGTGTTGGTATAGAGGCTGAGTGTTGGTATAGAGGCTGAGTGTTGGTATAGAGGCTGAGTGTTGGTATAGAGGCTGAGTGTTGGTATAGAGGCTGAGTGTTGGTATAGAGGCTGAGTGTTGGTATAGAGGCTGAGTGTGGGTATAGAGGCTGAGTGTTGGTATAGAGGCTGAGTGTTGGTATAGAGGCTGAGTGTTGGTATAGAGGCTGAGTGTTGGTCTGGAGGCTGAGTGTTGGTATAGAGGCTGAGTGTTGGTATAGAGGCTGAGTGTTGGTATAGAGGCTGAGTGTTGGTATAGAGGCTGAGTGTTGGTCTGGAGGCTGAGTGTTGGTATAGAGGCTGAGTGTTGGTATAGAGGCTGAGTGTTGGTATAGAGGCTGAGTGTTGGTATAGAGGCTGAGTGTTGGTCTGGAGGCTGAGTGTTGGTATAGAGGCTGAGTGTTGGTCTGGAGGCTGAGTGTTGGTATAGAGGCTGAGTGTTGGTATAGAGGCTGAGTGTTGGTATAGAGGCTGAGTGTTGGTATAGAGGCTGAGTGTTGGTATAGATGCTGAGTGTTGGTATAGAGGCTGAGTGTTGGTATAGAGGCTGAGTGTTGGTCTGGAGGCTGAGTGTTGGTATAGAGGCTGAGTGTTGGTCTGGAGGCTGAGTGTTGGTATAGAGGCTGAGTGTTGGTCTGGAGGCTGAGTGTTGGTATAGAGGCTGAGTGTTGGTATAGAGGCTGAGTGTTGGTATAGAGGCTGAGTGTTGGTATAGAGGCTGAGTGTTGGTATAGAGGCTGAGTGTTGGTATAGAGGCTGAGTGTTTGTCTGGAGGCTGAGTGTTGGTATAGAGGCTGAGTGTTGGTCTGGAGGCTGAGTGTTGGTATAGAGGCTGAGTGTTGGTATAGAGGCTGAGTGTTGGTCTGGAGGCTGAGTGTTGGTATAGAGGCTGAGTGTTGGTATAGAGGCTGAGTGTTGGTATAGAGGCTGAGTGTTGGTATAGAGGCTGAGTGTTGGTCTGGAGGCTGAGTGTTGGTATAGAGGCTGAGTGTTGGTATAGAGGCTGAGTGTTGGTATAGAGGCTGAGTGTTGGTATAGAGGCTGAGTGTTGGTATAGAGGCTGAGTGTTGGTATAGAGGCTGAGTGTTGGTATAGAGGCTGAGTGTTGGTATAGAGGCTGAGTGTTGGTATAGAGGCTGAGTGTTGGTATAGATGCTGAGTGTTGGTATAGAGGCTGAGTGTTGGTATAGAGGCTGAGTGTTGGTCTGGAGGCTGAGTGTTGGTATAGAGGCTGAGTGTTGGTCTGGAGGCTGAGTGTTGGTATAGAGGCTGAGTGTTGGTCTGGAGGCTGAGTGTTGGTATAGAGGCTGAGTGTTGGTCTGGAGGCTGAGTGTTGGTATAGAGGCTGAGTGTTGGTATAGAGGCTGAGTGTTGGTATAGAGGCTGAGTGTTGGTCTGGAGGCTGAGTGTTGGTATAGAGGCTGAGTGTTGGTCTGGAGGCTGAGTGTTGGTATAGAGGCTGAGTGTTGGTCTGGAGGCTGAGTGTTGGTATAGAGGCTGAGTGTTGGTATAGAGGCTGAGTGTTGGTATAGAGGCTGAGTGTTGGTATAGAGGCTGAGTGTTGGTATAGATGCTGAGTGTTGGTATAGAGGCTGAGTGTTGGTATAGAGGCTGAGTGTTGGTCTGGAGGCTGAGTGTTGGTATAGAGGCTGAGTGTTGGTCTGGAGGCTGAGTGTTGGTATAGAGGCTGAGTGTTGGTCTGGAGGCTGAGTGTTGGTATAGAGGCTGAGTGTTGGTATAGAGGCTGAGTGTTGGTATAGAGGCTGAGTGTTGGTATAGAGGCTGAGTGTTGGTATAGAGGCTGAGTGTTGGTATAGAGGCTGAGTGTTGGTATAGAGGCTGAGTGTTGGTCTGGAGGCTGAGTGTTGGTATAGAGGCTGAGTGTTGGTATAGAGGCTGAGTGTTGGTATAGAGGCTGAGTGTTGGTATAGAGGCTGAGTGTTGGTATAGAGGCTGAGTGTTGGTCTGGAGGCTGAGTGTTGGTATAGAGGCTGAGTGTTGGTATAGAGGCTGAGTGTTGGTATAGAGGCTGAGTGTTGGTATAGAGGCTGAGTGTTGGTCTGGAGGCTGAGTGTTGGTATAGAGGCTGAGTGTTGGTATAGAGGCTGAGTGTTGGTATAGAGGCTGAGTGTTGGTATAGAGGCTGAGTGTTGGTATAGAGGCTGAGTGTTGGTCTGGAGGCTGAGTGTTGGTATAGAGGCTGAGTGTTGGTATAGAGGCTGAGTGTTGGTATAGAGGCTGAGTGTTGGTCTGGAGGCTGAGTGTTGGTCTGGAGGCTGAGTGTTGGTATAGAGGCTGAGTGTTGGTATAGAGGCTGAGTGTTGGTATAGAGGCTGAGTGTTGGTATAGAGGCTGAGTGTTGGTATAGAGGCTGAGTGTTGGTATAGAGGCTGAGTGTTGGTATAGAGGCTGAGTGTTGGTATAGAGGCTGAGTGTTGGTATAGAGGCTGAGTGTTGGTATAGAGGCTGAGTGTTGGTCTGGAGGCTGAGTGTTGGTATAGAGGCTGAGTGTTGGTATAGATGCTGAGTGTTGGTATAGAGGCTGAGTGTTGGTATAGAGGCTGAGTGTTGGTATAGAGGCTGAGTGTTGGAGGATTTACTCTTGTTGATTGTTGGTTTGACAATCAAACATTATTGGGATTTTAAAACAATAAAGCCATAGCAATTCATGTAAAATACTAAAATACTTGATCTGAATTACAAGCAATCTAGATAGCATATATGGTTAATAATTTCCATTTACCTCTGCTATATCACATTCATCAATAAAAGTGCTATTCGTTATTTGTGATCAAATGTGATATCTGTAAAAAATATAGAGTCCATTATATTCAAGATGTGAATGGAATAAATCATGTTTATCTTTGAAAAATATAAATTAAACAAGGTGGAGGTAGACAGTGAAGGTACACAGTGAACCCTTTTTCCATATGTACTGGTTTTCACCTACAATTTCCACACACCACATATGTAATATAAATGTATAGGGGAGGGGGGGTTATTTTATACGTTCTTCACATAAAATGAGCCAAGGCCAGCGAGTCTCAGGTTAATAATTCATTGTATTATTTCTCTTTTAGTAAACATTGAAAATGGTTCCCACAGACCCAAACATCACACAAGGGTTAAAGGACAGTAACACAGGAAAACAGCATATATTTAATTTAGTGTCTTGGGTGATTATATACAGTAAGTGTCAGTGTCACCCGTTGAAAGTAGCAACGATTCACAGATGTTTCAGGTAGCCAAAGTCAGGGTTTTGGGATTCAGTATGAAACATATTAAAATTACGTCATCAAGCCTGAGCAATACTTTTGACAAGTGAAGAGAGTTATGGTGAAGGCAGAGAGCCAACAACGTATAATCATCAGTCCTCCAGCTGTTTTCACTTTTCAAATATATCACCCTGTGATTGGTAATGTCATTTTGACATAGTGAGTCCTGAAATCCTTACTTCTGAAACCAGACAGTGTGCACTGTTGCCTTTTCCCCCGTCTGTAATCATGACCTATACTGTAGATTTACTACTGAATGAGATATACACTTCTCAAAACGTGAACCGGAGGTGTGGCCGGCCCCGGCTAAGGCCAGTGAGCCTTCCTGACGGAGCTTACCTATGTGGAAGTCTATATCAGACACAGAACATGTGGAAGTCTATATCAGACACAGAACATGTGGAAGTCTATATCAGACACAGAACATGTGGAAGTCTATATCAGACACAGAACATGTGGAAGTCTATATCAGACACAGAACATGTGGAAGTCTATATCAGACACAGAACATGTGGAAGTCTATATCAGACACAGAACATGTGGAAGTCTATATCAGACACAGAACATGTGGAAGTCTATATCAGACACAGAACATGTGGAAGTCTATATCAGATACAGAACATGTGGAAGTCTATATCAGACACAGAACATGTGGAAGTCTATATCAGATACAGAACATGTGGAAGTCTATATCAGACACAGAACATGTGGAAGTCTATATCAGACACAGAACATGTGGAAGTCTATATCAGATACAGAACATGTGGAAGTCTATATCAGACACAGAACATGTGGAAGTCTATATCAGACACAGAACATGTGGAAGTCTATATCAGACACAGAACATGTGGAAGTCTATATCAGACACAGAACATGTGGAAGTCTATATCAGATACAGAACATGTGGAAGTCTATATCAGACACAGAACATGTGGAAGTCTATATCAGATACAGAACATGTGGAGGTCTATATCAGATAAAGAACATGTGGAAGTCTATATCAGACACAGAACATGTGGAAGTCTATATCAGATACAGAACATGTGGAAGTCTATATCAGACACAGAACATGTGGAAGTCTATATCAGATACAGAATATGTGGAAGTCTATATCGGCCTAAAAAGGAACATGCCAAAATGATGTCCGTCTTCTCCAGAGTCAAGAAGATAGATACCCATTTAGATACCATGTAGGACGTCGAGTCCTACAATGTTTTATTTTTTTTATTAGATGTTGAGTCCGACAATGTTTCTTTAAATTAGATATAGAGTATCTTTAAATTAGACGTGGAGTCCTATGTTTCTTTAAATTAGACATATGATGTGTCTTTAAATTAGACATATAGTCCTACGATGTGTCTTTAAATTAGACATATAGTCCTACGATGTTTCTTTAAATTAGACGTGGAGTCCTATGTTTCTTTAAATTAGACATATATAGTCCTACGATGTTTCTTTAAATTAGACATATAGTCCTAAAATGTTTCTTTAAATCAGACGTGGAGTCCTACAATGTTTCTTTAAATTAGACGTGGAGTCCTACAATGTTTCTTTAAATTAGACATATAGTCCTATGATGCTTCTTTAAATTAGACATATAGTCCCATCCCTGCATCCTAGTCCAACAGAGAGCCTTCTGCTGTGGCCGTGTTATCCAAGTGTTACGTGTGGGGTGTGTTTGTACCCTGATCAGGTGTTCCCAGTGTGTGATGTGTGATGTGTTATGTTGTAGTTCCCTGTCCTGGTCTTGTAGTCCTTATCGTTTCCCTCCCAGGTGTATCCATTTGTAATCAACCCAGGTGTGTCTTGTCTCGTCATCCCCTCCTGTGAACTGTTCTGTTCTCCCCTGTGTGAGATGCTGATCCTGTTTGTACAGTTCTGTGTTTTGTTTGTCGTTACTTTATGTTACTCCATGGTAAATATAAATTAAATATCTTTTGTTGGTTACTTTGGCAACCGTCTCCTCATTTTATTGTTCATCTCACAAAGAAATTTGCGAGGAATATGTTCAAGTTCAAGTTTCAAGTTTCTTTAATAGTTGTCATACAGAAGTACAGAATACTTTTATACAAAATGCTTCTTTGTGTTACGCTCCAGAGACTGTGCTAGACAAGATAAGTATGAAATAAAATAGTATAGCATGTAAAAATAGAAGTAAAAAATAGAAGTAAAAAATAGAAGTCACGTACGTAGACAGTGTTCAGTATATACATATCTACAATGTTCAATGCAGTATGGTAACTGAGTTACCATACAATATACAATATACTATGCAATATACTAATACAATATACTATATAGTGCAAAGCAGAAATGGGATAAGGTACAATTTAGGTACAATTTACAGTAAGGTGTACTGAGGTATGGGTTGTAGTGCAAATCCTTTACCTATAAATATAAAGTGTGTTTAGGTGTTCTAAAGTGTGGAGGGTGGGTGCTGCAGTGTGTTGTTTGTTTAAAGTGAGTGTGTGCGTGTGGATGTGTGTGTTGTGAGTGCATTTGATGGTTGTTGCATAGTGTTATTGTTCGTTGAGCAACCTGATGGCCTGGGGATAGAAGCTTCTTCTGAGTCTTTCTGTGCTTGCCATGAGACTCCGGTATCGCTTGCCTGACCGCAGCAGTTCAAAGAGGCAGTTGTTTGGGTGGCTGGAGTCCTTGATGATTCTCTTAGCCTTACCCCTGCACCGCTTGTTGTAAATGTTCTGGAGAGTGGGAAGCCCCCCTCCAATTGTGCGTTCGGCTGAACGTGCCACTCTCTGTAGTCTGCTACGGTCTTGTGCGGTGCTATTCCCAAACCAGGAGGTGATATTGCCAGTCAGGATGCTGTCTATTGTACATGAGTAGAAGTTCTTAAGGATCTTCTGACTGACTTGGAACTTCCTTAGGCGCCTGAGGAAGTAGAGGCGTTGTCGTGCCTTCTTCACAACACTGTCAATGTGTGTGGTCCATGTCAAGTCCTCGGATATGTGGGCTCCGAGGTACTTAAAACTGTTCACTCTCTCGACCGGTGCCCCGTCGATGCTGAGGGGGCTGTAGTCCCTGACCCCCGACCTCCTAAAGTCCACAATCATCTCCTTTGTTAGGACTTCCGGTTTAGCTGCAACATGTAGCGCACGCATTTGGCAATAGCTCCGCTCCCGTCAACGTTAATTTCGTTTAAAAACCTTATTTGGACAATACCAAAAGAGATTAGACCACATCGTATGTATTGATAAGACCTTCTACTAACTATATCAAAAGACAACATGGTTAAGGATAAGGAAAGGACGGGAAAGAAACAAGAAACGGCAACTTCAGCGGCGCAGATTGAAACACGATCAAGAAGAAACGTTCAAGGCGACGCGGATACAGATCCGTTGGCGACAAGCCCCGACGAGGAGAATAAAGAGGAGAATACACCGAGACCATCGACTATTGTCCCCGACAGGGAGACAATAGTTGTCAACATAACAGGAGCGACAGGAACAAGCTCCGTGAGAGATATAGCAGTTGATTTTGAGAAGATAATAGCAGACAAATCCATCGGCATCGTCACTGCACCTATACCACCAACTGACACAAGCAGTACAATCACACCACCCGATTTCAACTCATTGACTAACCTGATGAAAGAACAGATGGTCGCTTTCAGATTACACATCGAGGAACTCAAAGATGAATTCAAAGCACACGTCGATGCTAAACTCGAACACATCGATGCTAAATTAGAAGAAGTCAAGAAAGCGGTCGCTGTACAGTCCGAGCGAATCACGACAGTGTAGAAGACGGTGACAGATATTACACGGGCAGTCAAAGTGAACGAGAACACCATCTGCATTGGCATGACAGAGGTGACAAAAGAGATAGAAAGGGTGGAAGAAGCATGCCGGAGGAAAATACAAGAGGTTAAAGATGAAGCGATGGAGAGGCTACTCGAAACCCAACGCTACCACAGGCAAAATAACATCCGCATTGAAGGACTTGATGAAGCAGTCAATTGCGCAGACGACAACTTTCCAACAGTGCTATAAGTGATTTTGGGTAACGACTTTCTAAACACAGTGCCGAAAGTGGACCAAGCTTACAGAATCGGTTCTCGGGAGCAAAGAAACAACGGGCCAAGAGTCATCATTGTTACTCTGCGGAAGACATCAATAAGAGATGACATCATCAAAATTGCTCGCATCCAACGTGGGAAGCTGAAACATGGTGATCATTCAATATTTATCTACGAAGATCTAAGCAAAGACGCCATCGCTCGACGTCTACCATACAAGGAGGTGATGCAAAAATTGTTCAAGTCTGGCCACAGACCAAGGCTAACATACCCGGCGCTGTTATCGATCGTGGGCAGGGACGGCCGCAGGATTGGATTACACACACCTAAAGAGGCTGAGGAATATTGGAATCGATATGGAGCAGATCCCCCAACGCAGAACGACACTGTCTGAAAACAGATAAGCCGATTCATCTCCCTCTTTCTCTGTGTATATCAGTATTAGAATGACTTTTATTGTGTTCATGTGTATTGTGTATAATACGATTCGTAATACATTATAATTTCAGACCTCTGGTCTCCGGGGAGACAAGAACATATCATTGGCAATAAGAACAATCTGGAATATTCTGGGTTTATCGCTCGACTGCCCTGGGTCACTTAGATCATTCTGGAACACAACAACAGTCTATTAGTACTAGTGTATTCTACAACCTTCTAGAATATAATGCACCATGACAACGAAGGCTTGCAACTCTAACATTAAACATCCGGTGTGTATAAACATAGCATATAATCAATTGACTGAAGTTCAATCAGACCTTAATAATACTTTAAAAATCAACCACACCTAAACGTATGAACACAACAAGGTTATTCTAACAATTTAAGTAATCACTCCACTGATGAAGAGACTGGCACATTGAAGCTCTAAAAGGCTCTGTTTTTCTATTTTATCTAATCACTCAATTCGGTTTTAGTGGCTTCTCCACGTTGAGTATTATTCTATCTCTCACTCCTTATCTTTATCTTTTTTTTATTATTTCTATTTTTTCTCTCTTTTATCTTACATTGTTCTTTTCCATTGTTCTTCACATTAAGGTGTCAATATTTCTCTACAATCTTTTCCTTTTTCCTGATGTTTCCTACATATGTTAGTAGAGGGTTCAAGTGAATATGTCGATGAAAATTTATTCTTTTTTTTTTTCATTTTTCACAATATTTCATTACAGTAAGGGAAGGTGCAAGACCAAAAGCGACATTCTATTGTATTAGAATGAAAATGTTAGATCCTATGGCAATTAGCATAGGAAGATTAGGACTACAATGCTCAGTTTGGGCAATCCGGTGGACTAAGGGAGAAAGTCATACGCGGAGGATGTGTTTTTGGAACACAGGCCTGTACGACTCTCTGGGTGAGGGGAAAATAGGGGATTTTTATTTGTATATATATATGTTTTTAAGCTCGGCTCTCAACGGGACCTCAATAATTGGATGTACATCTATTGTAGCTTCGCACTCCAGAAGCATTACCAAAAACTACACAAAAACATGCATAGATTATGGCTAGTTTGAATATAATGATATGGAACACTGGTGGGATAAACAAACAACACAAATGCAAAAGCGTGCTCACACTGATGAAAAAAGAACATGTGGACGTGGCTCTACTAAGCGAAACGCACATTTTAGAGGAAGACATAGATACGTTAGCGGATAACACATACCATAATATTAGTCACTTTTCTTTTGGTACGAGAATTCGAGGTGTAGCCATAGTCGTCAGACGTAAATTAAATATCGAATTAAAAGGGGTATGGTCGGATGCTGAGGGGCGTATAACTATAGCTAGGATTGTACATAATAACAGGAAAATAGCGTTGGCAGCGGTATATGCCCCAAATTTGTACGAAGTGGGTTTCTTCACTTCACTAACCGATGAAATGTTAAACCATCCCGAGTACTCATTTATAATAGGTGCAGATTTTAATGCCATTTGGAATCCAAGGATGGACAAATCTTACCTCGCCTTTTCCAGCGAACAAAAAAATTCATCTAAAGCATTAAAAGATTGGTCAAAGACTACAGGGGTAATTGATTTATGGCGTTCACTTAATCCCACGACCCGAAAGTACTCCTGTCGATCGGCGAGACATAACACATTATCCAGAATTGATTATGTCTTTGCATCCCCGAGACTATTTGATAAATATGAAGTGGAAATGATACCCAATGCGCTTTCAGATCACTGTTATTTAATCCTAAAAGCAACATTTGGTATACTATCTTCCCGGGCCTCAAGATGGCGTTTTAATACTATGCTGCTTAACAACAAGGAATTCATTACACAACTGAAGTGGATTTCCCAAGCTATTTCGGTTCTGCTCTGATCAGAACCGGGTTGCGTTAGTACTCTGCGTTGTGATTCAATACTTTAAAGCTCTGGGAATCACTTCTCTTCAAACTGAGCAGTGCAGGCAGAAGGAATTTAGGAGGAAATGTAGTATAACAGTTGTTTAATCAAAGTTTAAGAGTGTATACAAATTACAATAAGAAAATGCTATAGTTGTGATCACAAACACTATGCCGTGAGTGATACAACCAGACTAATATTACAGTATAAAGAATGATAGTTGATAAGTTGTTGATGGTCTTTGTTGTCTGGCTGACAAAACAAAGCAGTCTGTTTTCCCTCCAAAAGCGATGTCCTTTGTTCTCCTGCTGACCTGCCCGCCTTGAGTGTGGATGGTGGAGAGGTCTTGTCCTGTGGGTTTGGTTGTTTCAGAGTCCCTCTCCCCCATCACACCTGGGATCTTATAGCCAAGGCCCAGTGTCTCGGAGTTGATGACATCATCACATTATTTCCTCCAATCACAAGCCTGTTAAGCTGGCATTTGAAAATAGGGGTTTGGCTTATAGGCCAAACCCCCTTCACATAACTGCAAACGGAGGCTGTCCTTACAGTCAACAATATATACTGTACTAACAATCTACCTTAAACATTGCATCATTTTCATTTCCTAATATCTATATTTGAATTACATTTGCCCACATAAACACAGATATATTTCTTTATCACTAAGTCTGTTGACTTTAATCATTCTTTTAGAATAGAATATAACTGAATATACAGATTAAATTAGAACTGGATAGAAGAGAATAGATCAGAATATAAAACCATCAATTAATCAAATTGAACATAAATTGGAAACAGCACAGACACATTAACTAATTGTAGACATTGAATTTCTGCAAACTGTAGTTCAGATCAGTACAAAATGCTCATATCTCTGATCTGGGTGTGTGTATATATATATATATGTATGTGAGTCTATTTGTGTCTGTGTGTGTGTGTGTGTGTGTGTGTGTCTATGTGTGTGCGTGTGTGTCTGTGTGTGTGTGTGTGTCTGAATGTGTGTGTGTGTGTGTGTGTCTATGTGTGTGTGTGTGTGTCTGAATGTGTGTGTGTGTGTGTGTGTCTGTGTGTGTGTGTGTGTCTGAATGTGAGTGTGTGTGAGTCTATGTGTGTGTGTGTGTGTGTCTATGTGTGTGTGTGTGTGTGACTATGTGTGTGTGTGTCTATGTGTGTGTGTCACAGGAAACTCCAGCGAGATAACATGTTTACGTGACCCTTTTGGTCTTTTGTCCCGATCTTACAGAGCCCATTGTCCTAAACTCTTCCCAGGCCATGGCAGATGGCCCTTGGGTTCCTGTCATTTGACCACTCACTCCATATGTAAATCGACCTGTGTGCCTACAATGGCAATCAGTCTATGTAAACACACACACAATCTATGAATTATTGTTTTGAGGGCCAAGTATTTCTACACATTAGTTAATCATGAGATCTATGTTTTGGGAATTTACCACAGTTCCCCACTTGGATAGTTTACCTATCCTTAATATGTCAAACATAGATATCAATCTCTACACACTACTATCTAGATAACACTTAAGACATTTTATTAGGATAAAATATATATCTGATTTGCCACACTCAGATCCTAAAATTCAAATTAGCCATTTCAGTTTGTGATCGTGTGCACAGTCTTTAACAACTTGTTCTTGTACCAAGATCAATTTCCATTGGTCTCAACTGTGAGTTGTCAAATTCTGACTTGGAGCATTGAGGAGGGGGGGGTCTATGTTTTCTAGATTTGACCCGGCCTCCTCTTTGTTGCTCAGAGCTGATGCAGTATCACGACTGCTGGGTGCAATTCCACTTTCTGGGAGGTGGAATTTAGAAAGCAAATTGCCTTTCTATTACACCCCATCTTCTGTCAAGAACATCTTGACTCGTGTTGACCTCTATTAGGGGGTAGAGCCCCCTGCTGTATCTTCTATTGCTGTCACAGCGGTGGGGAGGTCGTCGCTGGCTGCCCAACCCCCGTTGACCCTCGGATTAGTGGAAGAGGTTTGTTTCTCCTCCCCTCCGCCTGGTCGTCGATAGGGGCGATAGCAGCTCCCCCCCTTCGCTTGTTGACCCCTTGGTCAATAGTTGAGGCCTTGCTTCTGTTGACAGCCGGAGTTGTTGCTGAGGCCTAGCCGCCTGTCTCCTCGTTGGTTGTCTGTCGTTTCCCTCTGAAGCCTCAAGACTCGGTCACTGCGTTGGCCAAGACTCTCCCTGCCCGAGAGGTAGGCGTCTCCTGGTTCTCCGCAGTGTTGTGGTTCCCCATGGAACCGCTGGGTAGACACTAGCCAGTGTCCTGGATCAACAGTACCGATGGAGTCCTCGGTCTTCCTTGTACCACTCTCTGATGACAGTGCAGGTCACTTCTACCACAACAATTGATTGAGAATCCATAATTTCCATAATTTTCCTCCCTCAGACTCTCTTTACTGGTCTGAGCTTTGACAACTTTCTTTTCCAAATCATTTATCTATATATTTCATGGCTTCTAGATCATAAAATTTCAAAATTCTGAAAAATTCACATGGCTCTCATTATATTATGCTGTCAAAACAGTATACTCCTCCACCTCTCGATGTGGAATACACATTGAAACATCGTTACCGTCGTCCTTTGAACAGCCGCACCCGGACCGGACGGTCAGCACCGACACATCCACTCTCCCAGTAACCTGTGTGTATGGCAACAAATCACAGTCCGCCTTAAACACACATCTCCCACACCACAAGCCAATTATCAATTGCACATGTTCACACCCTACACAAGACTAATTTGGCCAATAGCGACCAAACCTATTGAGCTTCATTAATGTACAGAGAATCATGCTTCCCAACACTTTCACCAACCACGACACACCCCCAGCCCCTAAAACTGGGTATTCAATGGGCGGAGAACAAAAATCCATAACTAGCTCATGTTTCTTCACTTTGTTCCCAGTCCATTTTACAGACATATACTACCCCGTCCTGATGTGTCGAGATCACTCCCAGCTTGCCAGGTACCCTAAGAAAAAACACACAGAAAGAAAGAAAACAGAAAACAAAACACAAAGAAAACGCTGCCAAACCAATAAATGAAAAAATAAACCAAACTTGTGAGCTTTTTCTTTTTTCTTCTGAGCTCATTTTTAACTAAGAAACAAAAAGGGAAATCAAATGAATAAACAAAATGTACGCTCCCGGCCTAAGTCAGGAATCGCTCGTATCACACTAGAAAAGAGAAGTAAAAATAAAAGTAAATAAACACCTATCCTATTGCTCATAACTGTTAATACGCTTCTATCAATACTATATAATACTAGAAACAACTATGAGTCTTTTCAATTTCTTAATCATGCAGTCCACCCTTTGATCAATCTGAATGTTGACCAAGCATGGATAATTTACTGATCACTAGCTGCCGCAGTGTCACATCATCACACTGTCTAATATCGATTAACTGTTTAACATAATTTGATCCTCTTGTTAGTCTGATTAGTTCATGCATTTGTCAGTCACCCATACATCCGTTTTTAGTAACTTTCATTCATAATCTAATCACCTAACACCACTATCTATTCTTATTTTTTATTCTAATCTAATTAGGAGCATATTTTATCATTCAATATATCCCACCTCTACCCTAGTCAGTTGCATATATTTTTATTCTGCCGGTGGCCTCTGCAGACATGACCTTTGAAAATGACCTTTCACTCCACAGAACCAACAACACTGGCGGTCTCCCCCGGGTTGTGGAACCCGGTGGGTCAGTTGCCTGTGACCGGATGACCCTGGGGTCATCGGGCCCAGAACATGTCCTGGTGGTATGCCATCATCGCCATGGTTCCCTGGAGCCTGTTCGGAGGAGAAAGCCACGTACCTATTTGGTCCAGTCACAGTTCCTTGAGAGGGGCCCGTGGTTGGGAGGGGCCCACCACCTGTTTCTGTACAAACACGCCCTGTTGTGGATAGATGGTCCCGCTCTGCACAGTCCCGAGAAATGTGTCCGAGGGTCCCACACGTCCAACAATGCACCTGCCGCACACGGTAGCCATTCGGATTCCTGCCTCTGCCTCCACCTTTTCCTCGTGGTTGCCACCTCGTGGGTGGTCTTATTGGGGTTTGTTGTTGTTCCGGCACGGGACCCCCTTGTGGCCCCAACTGGGCCCGTCTCTGGCCATCTGGTTCTCCAGAGGGAGAGGGAGAGAGGCGATTGGAACCTGTCTCCCCTCCGGGCTGTGTGGACTGGATTAGGCCTTGGAGATAGTCCACTACCCGTCTAGCCTCGGCTAGCTGTTGTTCGAGAGGGAGGCACGTCTTTAACTGGCAGTCATCTGCAACGGACACTTCAGCGTGGATTGACTCGGGTAATACAGCTGTCTCTGGGTCGCTTGCTGCAACGACTCCCTGTGGCGGAGTAAAAGACATTATTTCCAGTCCCTCCGTCACACTGGACACTAGAGGGGAGTCGATCAAATTCCAGTCAATCAAGTTAACGTCCAATTCGGTCAATGTAATGTCTGCAGAGGTTATCGGCATTATCTTGATTTGGGTACGCATTCTATACCGGCCTCCTTTAACTACAAGGTTCTGTAATGGCCTGAATATCTTTGGCCATCTTTTCGTCACTTTTATTGTGACATCTCCAGTCGTTGAAATAGACAGATTGTCTACCCTTTCTATGGTCAGTGCATCTAACCCTCCGGTTGCTCCTATCTGTGTATTTTCCATTCTCACCTTTTCTTCAAACACTCGTAACGTCACCGTTTGGAAAGCAAGTTTCTCTGTATTCAAACTATTTTTACCAAACTTGAGTTAATCTCACTCACACTTCTATATTGGTGTAAACAGGAATTGATAATCTCGGTCTTGTGATACTATACCCCCTGACTGTCAACAGTCTCTTTGATTTCCCTGTTGGGGTTCGGAATTGTCAGCGCTGGCCATCCGTCCTGGAGCAGCTGTGAAGAGAGAAGCAAAAAATACACTTAATTATCAGTGACATTTCCCATTCACAATCCATCATTTGTCTTTAAGCATGGAATGTCGGGCATCTCCTATACTAAGATCACATGAGAGCATTTGTGCAATTTTCGTTTTTGATTTATCAATGACACAGCCTTAATCTTTTTCCAGTTGTCTCCATTGGAAACCCAGACTCTCAATCCTGTTGTCAAGATCCTCCTTAATACCACTCCGGGGAACTTATTTTTCATCAGCTGTTTCCTTCTGTTGGTCAATCAGAAATTCGTTATTTACAGCCTATCATTTCTAAACATCTGTATCGGACATGGTAATTTAGGTGAATAATCTCACTTTTACTCTAATTGTTATTTGCAAATGACTATGTGTATGTGTAACTATATTTATTTCTGTCCGTGAAAGCCTAGTATGTATTTCGCTCATATTACATTATACATATCAGTAACATACATATTTTCCATTCATAATTTCTCACACAGTTACTATATTTCCCCCGTAACACCTAACCTTTTAGGTGTTAAAATAACGCGCTTCTCACGGGAACAGAAATCAATTTTCAGTGCCTTATGTCACCGAAGTCCCCGTGCATCTAGAACAGTGTCACACAACCCGTTCATAACCACAGGCGGCGACACCATCCCCACATTGAAAATCCTGCCGACCAATGACATTCCACTGGCCAACTCGTCCTGTGGCCCACGGCATCACCCCCAGTTTGCAACCTGGAACGCGAAACCCCGGGCCCCCTACTCAAGGATATTCAAAGATCATTCCACTCACAACCACTGCCACACACATACAGCACCTCTGACACCACTCAACCAGTCCCCCAAATACCCACACACAATATAATTCGACGCGCGTAGTGTGGCAGCGAGCCTCTGACGAGTGCACGCATAGCGCACCCCCGTTAATGCGCGGTGGCAGACAGCGAGCCCACCCCCGCCACGACGTTTAGCAGTCCCCGTACCCCTGGTAAAATGAAAAATGTGCGCAGTGTGACAGCGAGCACCGACGAGTCGCACACAGCGCACAAAGCGTGGAGGCAGACAGTGAGCCACGACGAACTGTCTACCCACACCCCCATCGCAGGCGCAGCCGAGCAGAGTAATTATGCTCCGACTTACGGCCCACCAACATGAACTGACACGGAGCCCCCGTCCAAATGTAAGGAAAGAAGTACGAGCGCCTTGTCGAACAAAGCGTAGCGCCAACGCCAGCCAATACC
This sequence comes from Notolepis coatsorum, assembly GCF_963971535.1. Taxonomy (NCBI): domain Eukaryota; kingdom Metazoa; phylum Chordata; class Actinopteri; order Aulopiformes; family Paralepididae; genus Notolepis; species Notolepis coatsorum. The sequence goes on along the minus strand of NW_028173713.1, from coordinate 35,579 downwards.
ACTGCCAGCACTAGAAATTCCCTAAAAACAACAATAAAACTGAATATGGAACAACAACATACGCATAATAAGTCCCAAACTCAACCTACCGCCTTCGAACCCCTACAGTAAACAGCAATAAACAATATACCTAGCACTACACCTGCGTTTGAAACCCATAAAAAAAACCTCTATATACAGGCCCTAAACTAGGAGAGAAAGAGAAGCGTGTCGGGGGGGCGGAAATATATGGAAGAGAGGCGGTGTGGGAATGAGGGGAGTGAGTGAGAGGGGGGGGGGTAAGAGAGAGAGAGAGAGAGGGAGGGAGAGGGAAAGAGGGGGGGAGGTGAGAGGGAGAGGGAGAGAGGCGAAAGGGAGAGGGAGGGAGGAGGGTGAGAGAAGGAAAGAAAGAGAGGGGGGGGTGAAAGAGAAAGAGAGAGAGGGAGAGGAGGGGAAGAGGGGGGAGGTGAGAGGGAGAGGGAGAGAGGGGGGAGGCGAAAGGGAGAGGGAGGGAGGAGGGTGAGAGAAGGAAAGAAAGAGAGGGGGGGGGTGAAAGAGAAAGAGAGAGAGGGAGAGGAGGGGAAGAGGGGGGGAGGTGAGAGGGAGAGGGAGAGAGGGGGGAGGCGAAAGGGAGAGGGAGGGAGGAGGGTGAGAGAAGGAAAGAAAGAGAGGGGGGGGTGAAAGAGAAAGAGAAAGAGAGGGAGGGGAGGCGAGAGGGAGAGGGAGATAGGCGGAAAGGGAGAGGGAGGGAGGAGAGGTGAGAGGGAAAGAAAGAGAGGGGGGGGTGAAAGAGAAAGAGAGATAGAGGGAGGGGAGGTGAGAGGGAGAGGGAGAGAGGGGGATAGAGAGAGAGAGAGAGAGAACGGCGCGTGTGGGAGAAAGAGAGAGAGTGAGAGAGAGAGAGGAAGAGAGAGAGAGAGAGAGAGAGAGAGAGAAAGAGAGAGAGAGAGAGAGGGGGAGAAAGAGAAGAGAGGGGGAGAGAGAGAGGAAGAGAGAGAGAGAGAGAGAGAGAAAGAAAGAGAGAGAGAGAGAGGGGGAGAGAGAGAGGGGGAGAAAGAGAAGAGAGGGGGAGAGAGAGTGTACAATGAAAACGTTCTGTGAGCAGAATCCAAACATATTCATCCTGTCCTCTTCTGCCCCCTACCGTATTCCTAAATAAACTCCACCCTCCCCTTAACAATGGACGCTCGCCGCCCCTACCAAGATGGACGCTCGGCGCCCCTACCCAAATGGACGCTCGGTGCCCCTACCAAGATGGCCGCTCGGCGCCCCTACCAAGATGGCCGTCCCATCGCGAGACATCCCGAGAGCCTCGTCATGCCATGACGTCAGCACAGTTAGCTTAGCATATTAGCTACGTTAGCTTCAACCCAGCGCGCGTAGGCCGTCAGACCGCGCACCCTTATGACGTCACAACCGGCGACCGCTCTAGCCGTTAGCGCGGCTAGGTAGCATTAGCTTAGCTTCTCCCATGATCCCATAAAAACGTTCCCCAACGACCCGTTTCGCCGCGCGGGCCGTCTCCTCGCAATGTTAATATAACACCACATACCCCACAACAGAATCCTATTTCCCCCAAAACGCCAGTGTAGTGATCTAAATAGAAATATAAAAACATAACAGCAAAACACTAGTTTGACCCTTCTGTCGTCACCACCGGCGAGCTTAGAACGACTTCCAGGTCCCCGTCTAGATAATCCCAATCACCTTAAACATTACACATCTATTTTATCCGCCACGAATATGAAAACTTTTAAGTGCCTTACACATCCCCGTAATCCCAAGACACTATCGATCGACCCTATACATTTGAACCTATGTTTATTTGTCCGCCGTATCTTCCGGCGCCTCAGAGGCTAATACAACAGCTAACTGCTGCTGCGTTCCACGGGCCTCGGAAAACCGGCGTTATCCTAACATTTCCCCACGGCCAACCGGTGACTTAAATTACATAATAACACAACTATACTCTCACACGTCCCACCAATCACTCCTAACCATAAACATTCGCCAACTATACATTCATACACGCTTCCTAACACAAATAAAAAATACAAAATCAGCATTCACGCACATTACCGTCTCTCGAACGCCGCACAGCAGCACGACCGGTAAACACTAGACTATTAAGTACTACTATATGTTACAGCCTAACGCCGTCTAAATTTAACACGCCCGCCGTGCCCAAGGCTAAACCAGACCTACTTGTGCTCAATCTCTACTTTAGAAAATACGACGCACGGCGTGCTTAAGCCCCTACTTTAAGACATACAACGCACACTTGTTTACCTTGGTTTAACTCTGAGCACGAATCTAGACATGTTCCTACTCCCTTACTTGTTCCGACTGGCAGCGGCGCCCCGTTTATTGTGCTAAAATTCTACTTTAAAATGTACCACGCACGGTGTGCTCAATCTCTACTTTAGAAAATACGACGCACTGTGTTTACAGAGCCGCCCTCCCCAGCCAGAACATTCAATTCAATTTCCCCATACATCATGCTTACATGAGGTTAAATTCTTAGCAACCCCCTCCGTGGTTCGAATAGAGCACCCAAACATCATCACACTCACCTCTTAGTAACTTCCTAGTCACTTGAAGACGATCGATCGATCAGTTGTTCTCCTCGTCGACCGGCGTGTAGAGAAAAAAAAAATTTCTTTTGTTGTGGTGATAACACGAGCGCTCTGATTCTAAAGTACGGCACCAAAATGAAGTGGATTTCCCAAGCTATTTCGGTTCTGCTCTGATCAGAACCGGGTTGCGTTAGTACTCTGCGTTGTGATTCAATACTTTAAAGCTCTGGGAATCACTTCTCTTCAAACTGAGCAGTGCAGGCAGAAGGAATTTAGGAGGAAATGTAGTATAACAGTTGTTTAATCAAAGTTTAAGAGTGTATACAAATTACAATAAGAAAATGCTATAGTTGTGATCACAAACACTATGCCGTGAGTGATACAACCAGACTAATATTACAGTATAAAGAATGATAGTTGATAAGTTGTTGATGGTCTTTGTTGTCTGGCTGACAAAACAAAGCAGTCTGTTTTCCCTCCAAAAGCGATGTCCTTTGTTCTCCTGCTGACCTGCCCGCCTTGAGTGTGGATGGTGGAGAGGTCTTGTCCTGTGGGTTTGGTTGTTTCAGAGTCCCTCTCCCCCATCACACCTGGGATCTTATAGCCAAGGCCCAGTGTCTCGGAGTTGATGACATCATCACATTATTTCCTCCAATCACAAGCCTGTTAAGCTGGCATTTGAAAATAGGGGTTTGGCTTATAGGCCAAACCCCCTTCACATAACTGCAAACGGAGGCTGTCCTTACAGTCAACAATATATACTGTACTAACAATCTACCTTAAACATTGCATCATTTTCATTTCCTAATATCTATATTTGAATTACATTTGCCCACATAAACACAGATATATTTCTTTATCACTAAGTCTGTTGACTTTAATCATTCTTTTAGAATAGAATATAACTGAATATACAGATTAAATTAGAACTGGATAGAAGAGAATAGATCAGAATATAAAACCATCAATTAATCAAATTAAACATAAATTGGAAACAGCACAGACACATTAACTAATTGTAGACATTGAATTTCTGCAAACTGTAGTTCAGATCAGTACAAAATGCTCATATCTCTGATCTGGGTGTGTGTATATATATATATATATGTATGTGAGTCTATTTGTGTCTGTGTGTGTGTGTGTGTGTCTATGTGTGTGCGTGTGTGTCTGTGTGTGTGTGTGTGTGTCTGAATGTGTGTGTGTGTGTGTGTCTATGTGTGTGTGTGTGTGTGTGTGTGTGTGTCTGAATGTGTGTGTGTGTGTGTGTGTGTGTGTGTCTGTGTGTGTGTGTGTGTCTGAATGTGTGTGTGTGTGAGTCTATGTGTGTGTGTGTGTGTCTATGTGTGTGTGTGTGTGTGACTATGTGTGTGTGTGTCTATGTGTGTGTGTCACAGGAAACTCCAGCGAGATAACATGTTTACGTGACCCTTTTGGTCTTTTGTCCCGATCTTACAGAGCCCATTGTCCTAAACTCTTCCCAGGCCATGGCAGATGGCCCTTGGGTTCCTGTCATTTGACCACTCACTCCATATGTAAATCGACCTGTGTGCCTACAATGGCAATCAGTCTATGTAAACACACACACAATCTATGAATTATTGTTTTGAGGGCCAAGTATTTCTACACATTAGTTAATCATGAGATCTATGTTTTGGGAATTTACCACACAACTCAAAGAAGCTCTCACAGTATTCCTATGGGAGAATGCAAACGCGGTGCAAGACCCCAGAATAATATGGATGTCGGTAAAAGGTATGATCAAGGATTTCACGGATAGATTTTCCTCCATATTGCGCAAAAATCAATGCACAAAACTGTCTGAACTGGAAACGCTTTACTCAACGTTATTTAATTCTTTAAAATACAACAACTCAACTAGACTAGAAAATCAAGTTAACGTTCTAAAAACAGAGATCAATGCAATATACAGACAAAAATCGGAAATGCAAATACGCAGCACAAGACAACAACAGTATTTCCAAGGTTCTAAACCTAGTCACCTATTAGCCATGCGATTAAGAATTAATGCAAAATTTGCAGATATAACTGCCATTAGAAAACAACAAGTACTCGTAACAGACCCCAAAATAATAAACGATACATTCAAAGAATTCTACTCCGACTTATATAATTCAGAAACGACCTTTGATCAAAACAAATTGGACACATATCTTAATCAAATTATTCTCCCTAAACTTTCGGAGGACGACGCTAAACAGTTAGAAGCACCGATCACATTAGAGGAACTCAAGAAGGCCATATCCGAAATGAAAAATGGTAAGGCTCCTGGAAGAGACGGTATCCCATCAGAAATGTACCTTTCTTGTTGGGACATATTTGGACCCTTATTACTAAATATGATCTTATACTCAGTCAAGGAGGGGAGCTTCCATAAACACCACAATATCGCACTCATTTCAGTCCTTCTCAAAAAAGACAAAGACCCCACCGAGTGCGGTAGTTACAGACCTTTAAGCCTCCTCGGAACCGATGTCAAACTGTACTCTAAGGTATTAGCCATCAGATTGCAAAAGCATATGACGTCTTTAGTTCATCCGGACCAAACTGGCTTCATAAGAGGTCGCCTGATCAATGATAACATAAGACGAATACTGCACGTACTAGATGCAGACAAAGAGGACACCACACCTAAGGCGATGCTATCCCTGGATGCTATGAAAGCATTTGACAGGCTGGAATGGTCGTTTCTATGGGCAGTATTAGAAAGGATGGGGTCAGGAAAAGGATTCATTGATATGATTAAAGTATTATACAAGGACCCATCGGCCATGATTACAACAGGCACATTCATCTCCGAAATCTTTCCGGTATCAAGCTCAGCCAGACAGGGTTGCCCTCTTAGTCCCGGACTATTCGATCTATCATTAGAGCCTTTAGCACAATATATAAGACAATCCCAATACATAGAACCAATCGTAATCAAGGGCACACAACATAAAATTAGTTTATATGCGGACGACGTAATATTGTTCATGCAAAGCCCCAACACCACATTGCCTCATCTACTCAAGTTGATAGAGAACTTTGGTGATTTATCGGGATTTAAAATAAATTGGCCGAAGTCGGCTTTCCTTCCACTTAACATCCATGCAAAAAAAGACACAACCCTCCCAGGTGCGATACCCATGGTAAAACATTTTAGATGCTTGGGTGTGGAAATATTTCCCACCATAAGACAAACGGTGAAGCACAATTACACAAAAATACAGAACAAAATCAAAGACGATCTGGACAGGTGGGCACAACTTAAAAACTCAGTACAGGCAAGGGTATCAATAGTTAAGATGGATGTATTACCAAGAATCAACTTCATCAGCTCAATGCTACCGTTACCCCCTCCAGAGGGCTACTGGAAAAGATTACACTCCTCCACATACAAATTTATTTGGAATAACAAACCACCTCGCATAAAAAGATCCACCGCACAGAGAAATAAAGCAGACGGTGGCATGGCAGTTCCAGATTTTTTACAATATTTTAAGGCTTTCACATTAAGACCATTGACAATATGGTTTGATCCCCAGGCTTTGGTGTCTTGGAGAGAATTGGAAGAAAACATAGTAGCCCCACAGAGACTGAAGGACATAGCACACACTAAACTTCCAATCAAGCACTGTGAGCGGAAATTTGGCCCCATAATTACCCATGCAATCCGAACATGGCGGGAAACACAAAAAAAATATCCTAACCCTCAAAAATGGCATAATCACACTCCCATATTCAATAACAATTCACTCTTAATTGGAAAACGTCCTATAAGATTCCCTATATGGGAAGAGCAAGGCATACACTCATTAGGGGATATTTTTAATAACCAGGGCTTCTGTAGTTATGGAGAAATATGCACAAAGTTTAACCTCACCGAGTCCACATGGCTTTTTTACATACAGTTACGCCTATGTTTGAAGTCTCACGGTGTTACATTACACATACCAGTTGAACACCACAGATACCACAAATTTTTCTATGAAAGAGAAACATTGGGAGGTTTTGTATCAGGTTTTTATTATCAATTACTAACGTCCTCGTATGAAACCCTTCAACTAGACACTGTCTGGAGGAGGGATATTCCAGACCTGGAAAGTGACTTTGATTGGCAAGAAGCATGGGCAAATATCCGTCTTACATCAAGGAACCCGGACCATCAACAAATCAATCTTAACTATATTCACAGGACATACTTGACTCCTATAAGACTGAACAGAATGGGCCTGAAACAAGACTCAAAATGCTCCCAATGTACAAATGGAGACGAAGGGACATTTATGCACATGTATTGGGACTGCCCACCAGTTAAGGCATTCTGGAAAGATGTGACCCATCAATTATCAAAACTCGTATCTTGGAATATACCAGTACACCCCTCTGTATTGCTTTTAAATGATGTTTTTGAGTTTGCAGTAAATCCACAGCTAAAGAGATTGGTCTTATCGGGTATCACAGTAGCTAAAAAACTGATCGCATCACGCTGGTTTCAACCGGAAAAAATGTGCCGGAAAGTTTGGTCTCTTACATATCTCGATGTGATATATCAAGAAATATCTACAGCAAGAATTCTGGGTCTCAACGAATCCAAAATGTCAATGTGGGTAGAAGTGGTGGAGAGAATAAAAGCTAGCTTATAATGGTAGTGTCTGGTTAGGAGTGAGGGATAATGGAGGTACTATCCAAGGAGGGGTCCGGGAGGGGGGGGTTCGAGCTGGAGCATATGTGTGTAGGGTTTTAGAAAATAGGTATTAGGGGTATGTCCTATATAATCATTTGTATAATTGTTAATTTCGCTGGATATACACTGTATACGGTTAAAATATTATTATAGACTTTTTTTTTTGTCTTGTTTCTGTACTTGCATGTAATTTTAACCACCTTGACTGTTAGTTTCATTATGCATTATGTGTTGAGTACTGACTTTTAATCATTTTTGTTTTGCAATAATAAAAAAAATATATAAAAAAAAAAAAGAAAAATCATCTCCTTTGTTTTGCTGACGTTCAGGGAGAGGCTGTTCTCCTCGCACCATTCCGCCAGGACCTTGACCTCTTCCAGGTAGGCCCTCTCGTCGTTTGCAGAGATCAGGCCCACCACCACTGTGTCGTCAGCAAATTTGACGATTGTGTTGTTGTTCCGCTGAGCCACACAGTCGTGTGTGTACAGGGAGTAGAGGAGGGGACTCAGAACACAGCCCTGGGGGGCCCCTATGTTGAGCGTGATGGATGAGGAGGTTCAGTTGCCTGCTCTCACCACCTGGGGTCTGCCCATCAGGAAGTCCAAGACCCACTGGCAGAGGTCATAGTTCAAGCCCAGGTCCCTGAGCTTGGCTATGAGTTTGGAGGGGACTATGGTATTGAATGCTGAGCTGTAGTCGATGAATAGCATTCTCACATAGTTCCCCTGCCTGTTGTCCAGGTGTGATGCTGCTGTGTGCAGCACATGGGCTATGGCGTCCTCCGTGGACCTGTTGGGGCGGTATGCAAACAGGGGGTCCAGGTTGATGGGGAGGGAGGAAATGTACATTTGAGAATAGGTGCTGAACTTTGACCAGGGCTATCTGTCTGACAGCTTCAAGTTTCATGATGAGTGGCAAGGACGATGAATAAATTAAATCTAATCTGGTTGAGTAATCAGAGATAATTTCACTCACTTGTTGTTCCCATTCACCTGCCACATTAAATGTATGACCCAGATAGGTATATGTCTCATGACGTGCGTAGACTCTCAGTGGTTATCAACTGTAAATGTGGGAATTATATCTGATTTTGCCCGGTACCAGCGGTTTCCCCCGCTCCGCCTCTCATAGAATACAGCACATTTTGCATATTTGACACACGCACGCACGCACACGCACGCACGCACGCACGCACGCACGCACGCACACACACACACACACACACACACACACACACACACACACACACACACACACACACACACACACACGACTCAGGTCTTCTACTGGAGAAGTTGGGGGTTAAGTGCCTTGCTCAAGAGCAGCTGTTGTTGGTTCACTTCCCCTCTTCAGGTTCTATTATCCGACCTCTAACTGAATTGGCCATGACATAAAACTGTTCTCTCTCTCTCTCTCTCTCTCTCTCTCTCTCTCTCTCTCTCTCTCTCTCTCTCTCTCTCTCTCTCTCTCTGGGTCATGAGTAAAATCCATTTTCTGGTCTGCAGAGAGAGGAACACATTTGTCTTGTGTGTGTGTGTGTGTGTGTGTGTGTGTGTGTGTGTGTGTGTGTGTGTGTGTGTGTGTGTGTGTGTGTGTGTGTGTGTGTGTGTGTGTGTGTGTGTGTGTGTGTGTGATGGTTTTACCATGTGGAGGGTCCCGGTTAGGGACTGTATGAAGATGGATATGAAAGCTGTCTGTTCTACTCTGCTCTTGTACTGTCAGAACCCACTCTACTACTACTACTACTACTACTACTACTACTACTACTACTACTACTACTACTACTACTACTACTACTACTACTACTACTACTACTAGCACCCCTCAACTCTTCCTACTACTACTATTACTACTATCTCTGAGCGGATCTCGGCCTGGATGACGACCAACCACCTCAAACTGAACCTAAGCTAAACAGAATTGCTCCACCTGCCGGCCAAATCCTCCCCCCTGACCGATCTCTCCATCACAGTCGAGAATCACAGACTCCCCTACATGTATCTGACCATTCCTTCATATCCTTCTCACTAACTCTCATGCTTAACCGAAAGGTCTTCACCCCAACTCAAACCGTCTCACTCAGACGCAACCTGCCCTCCCTATCCCCCTCCACCCTCTCCTCTGACATACTATCCGCTCTACCTTTGAGTGACACCTTCTCTGCTCTCTCCACAGAGATGGCAACCTCCACCCTCCTCTCAGCCCTTGCAACCTCCTTCGACAAGCTCTGTCCCCTCGTTGAGAAACCTGCCCGCCGTTCCCCACCCAGTCCATGGCTGACAGATCCAGTGAGAGAACAAAGACAGGTCCTGAGAGCGGCTGAAAGGAAGTATAGAAAGTCACGCCTCACTGCTGACATCGACACATATCACAACCTCTTGTTAACATTCTCCAAAACCATTACTAATGCCAAAGCTTCTTTCTTTCACCATAGGATCGAGGCCTCTGCCAAGAATCTTCGCAAACTGCATGCTACCATGTCCTCCCTCCTCACTCCCCCCCCACCCCCCCCTCCCTCATCTTTCTCTGCCGAAGACTTTGCGATCTTCTTTGAGGAAAAAGTGGAGAACATCCGCAGCTCCTTCTCCCAACCCCCACCCATTCCAAATGCTGAATCGAGAACCTCATCCTTCACTCTGTCATCTTTCTCTCCCATTACAGAAGCCGAGACCCTGACACTGGTAACGTCGAACCGTCCGACTACATGCCAGCTGGACCGGCTACCTTCCCCACTCCTCCAGTCCATAGCACCAGACATCCTCCCATTCCTAACTGCAAGCATCAACTCCTCACTCAACTCGGGGGTGGTCCCCACCTCCCTAAAACAAGCCAGAGTCACGCCCCTCATAAAAAAACCATCCCTGAACCCTACCGTCATAGGCAACTACCGTCCTGTCTCTCTTCTCTCCTTCCTTTCTAAAACACTTGAACGTGCTGTATCCAACCAACTTACTGCTTATCTCTTACAGAATGACCTCCTAGACCCTAATCAGTCAGGCTTCAGGACTGGTCACTCCACAGAGACAGCCCTCATTGCGGTCACAGAGGCACTTCACTTAGCAAAAGCGAAAGGCCTCTCCTCTGTCCTGATTCTCCTAGATCTATCTGCAGCCTTCGACACAGTCAACCACCAGATCCTCCTTGCGGCCCTCGCAGGAATGGGAGTGGCTGGCTCTGCGCTGACATGGTTGTCATCATACCTCAATGACCGCTCCTACCAAGTGTCATGGAGAGGGACCCTGTCGGCCACCCGCCCCCTGCGGACGGGTGTCCCCCAGGGCTCGGTTTTAGGACCCCTTCTCTTCTCCCTCTACACTAAATCACTGGGTAACATTATCACGTCTCATGGCTTCTCCTACCACTGTTATGCCGACGATACTCAACTCTTCCTCTCCTTCCCTCCCTCAGATATCCACGTCTCTGAGCGGATCTCGGCCTGTCTGTCCGACATCTCCGCCTGGATGACGACCAACCACCTCAAACTGAACCTAAGCAAAACAGAATTGCTCCACCTGCCGGCCAAATCCTCCCCCCTGACCGACCTTTCCATCACAGTCGAGAATGCAGCTGTGACCGCGTCCCCGACCGCCAAGAACCTTGGTGTTGTCCTCGACGACCAGTTGAACTTCTCTGCTCACATCGCAGCGACAACCAGAACCTGCCGATTCCTCCTGAGCAACGTCAGAAGGATACGCCCCTTCCTGACAAAAGAAGCCACCCAACTCCTCGTCCAATCAACAGTCATCTCCCGCCTCGACTACTGCAACGCACTGCTCGCTGGCCTCCCGACCACTGCCACTAAGCCTCTTCAACTCATTCAGAACGCAGCGGCCCGCCTGATCTCAAACCTACCGAAGTCGGCCCATGTCACCCCACTTCTTAGGGACCTGCACTGGCTCCCCATTGCTGCACGAATCCGCTTCAAGGCCCTTGACCTAGCATACCGTGCGGCAAAGGGAACTGCTCCCGCCTACCTCCGGTCAATGGTCTCTAACTACACACCCTCAAGACCCCTACGCTCTGCATCTTCTGGCCGCCTCAGACCTACTCCTATCCAAGCTCCGGGAGGGTCATCAATGAGAAGTCGCCTATTCTCAGTCCTTGCCCCACAATGGTGGAATGAACTACCCACCCCAGTTAGGACAGCTGAAACATGTCCAATCTTTCGCCGTCGACTAAAGACTCACTTCTTCAACCATTATCTGAATTAAAAATAAAAAAAAAAAATAAAAAATCTAACCCTAACTAACCATACTGTCATGCACTTGTCCTAATAAACTAACCTACACTGTAGCACTCAACACTTTGATGAACATTGTTACTCAGCTGATAGAGTTGTGCTCTTCCTGATGGCTTGTCGTACAGAACTTGTAAGTCGCTTTGGATAAAAGCGTCAGCTAAATGACTAAATGTAAATGTAAATGTAAATGTAATGCAGCTGTGACCGCGTCCCCGACCGCCAAGAACCTTGGTGTTGTCCTCGACGACCAGTTGAACTTCTCTGCTCACATCGCAGCGACAACCAGAACCTGCAGATTCCTCCTGAGCAACGTCAGAAGGATCCGCCCCTTCCTGACCAAAGAAGCCACCCAACTCCTCGTCCAATCAACAGTCATCTCCCGCCTTGACTACTGCAACGCACTGCTAGCTGGCCTCCCGGCCACTGCCACCAAGCCTCTTCAACTCATTCAGAACGCAGCGGACCGCCTGATCTCAAACCTACCGAAGTCGGCCCATGTCACCCCACATCTTAGGGACCTGCACTGGCTCCCCATTGCTGCACGTATCCGCTTCAAGGCCCTCGACCTAGCATACCGTGCGGCAAAGGGAACCGCTCCCGCCTACCTCTGGTCAATGGTCTCTAACTACACACCCTCAAGACCCCTACGCTCTGCATCTTCTGGCCGCCTCAGACCTACTTCTATCCAAGCTCCCGGAGGGTCATCAAAGAGAAGCCGCCTATTCTCAGTCCTTGCCCCACAATGGTGGAATGAACTACCCATCCCAGTTAGGACAGCCGAATCCCGTCCAATCTTTCGCGGTCGACTAAAGACGCACTTCTTCAACCATTATCTGAAATGATAAATTAAAAAAATTAAAATCTAACCTTACTGTCATGCACTTGTCCTAATAAACTAACCTACACTGTAACATGCAACACTTTGATAAACATTGTTACTCAGCTGATAGAGTTGTACCCTTCTTGCTGTCTTGTCGTACAGAACTTGTAAGTCGCTTTGGATAAAAGCGTCAGCTAAATGACTAAATGTTAATGTAAATGTACTACTACTAGCAGCCCTCAACTCTTCCTACTACTACTACTACTACTACTACTACTACTACTACTACTACTACTACTACTACTACTACTACTACTACTGTTATTACTACTACTACTACTACTACTACTACTACTACTACTACTACTACTACTACTACTACTGTTATTACTACTACTACTACTACTACTACTACTACTACTACTACTACTACTACTACTACTACTACTACTCAAGAGAGTCAAGTCAAGAGTCAAGAGTTTTAATTGTCACGGCATACAGGTATACAATGAAATGCGGCTGGTCTTACAGTGGTACAACATATAATAGAATCCAATAAGAATACAGTGGTACAACATAGAATCCAATAAAAAACAACAGTGCAATAAACAGGTAACATGGTGTGCCATCTCGGTATCTGTACATAGTATTTACAGAGCATATAGGACATGCTAGGTAGCTTTAGTAGTGCAATACACTGTTCCTGTTGTTTTACTAATTTAAAGTGGCCTTTCCTCTGGCCATAAGTGTGCGTGTGTGCGGCATGAGTGTTAAAGT
>NW_028173713.1:0-20000 GCF_963971535.1 Notolepis coatsorum | reverse complement strand
AAATATGGCACAAGTAAATGTAGAAGTTCTTCTTACCCTTCTTCACTTAGTAACAGAACGTGAAGCCTCACCCACGATACGACGTGCGGTGAAGTATGGCCTGTTTGGCCCCAGAATAGCATTGAGACCTCGTGCGAATTAATAACTGAATTGTCAGAGTTTGGCACTGTACCGTCGAGTGCGACGTATTTCTATTAAGTTAATAATAGTCTATAGTGTATGGTGCATCGTGCGGTTAGAGTTCTAAAGTGACCAGCATCTCCAACGCTTCCTCGTGTTATCTAGAGTCTTATCCAGGCTGGGCCGACCACATGGCGCTTTCATCCGAGGAGATCTAGGCGAGGACCGAGGGACATGTACACTGGATTACCTACCCGACGACTGCTGAGCCCTATGCGGCTGGAATATATATTTGCTTTGGTACTGTGATTTGTGGAGCGGATAATCGCCGACGCCTGTGAGTGTTGGATTTACCCCCGAGAGGAGTCAAGTTGAGTCGGCGCTCAGAGAGACTGAGGTCGCCTAGCTTCTTCTTCATTGTGGAGCTACAGCCTACAAGAGAACCAAGGTGTATTCATCTGCGGAACAAGATTCTATTGCACTGTCTTCTGTACTTGAAGTCTCCCTAGATATCGTTGACCAGACGGTCTACTACCGACGGCTCTCCTACCCCCCCTACCGGCTTACAACCGGGAGGACCCCTTCCAGAATATCCCGCTATATCATTAAGTGTACCATAGATGTAATTCCCTAAGAGCCAGGTTGTATACTTGCTTCCTGCGTAACCAGAGATTGGACATTCAGTGTTGATTTGCCTACGAGTACTCATTTGCCTTACAAGAGCATTCAAATGATAAATGTAAGATAAATATTCTATGTACCTTTTGCTCCATTAAATATTTGATTATTACCTTTGACTGGAACCGATTTCATTGTGGAAAGTGTTCATCATATTCATATATCGTGTACTGTATGGCCAGTAGTTAAAGTACATAAAGCGGTAGTGGTTTAATGATACCATACTTATCAATACAGTCAGGGAATTGTACCCCTCAGTTACAATTGGTCCTTCGAGCCGGAGGGTAACTAGTGTAATATTAATATAGTGGTATTAATATTGAAATGGCCTATGATGAACACTCCACAAGACGGTCCTCCTAAAGTAGATCGCCCGCGGCGTAGACGGCAGCCACCTCAGTACTTAGAGGATTACGCTGCCAGTATACTACCTAGCCTTCTACAGACGGTAAACGCGGTAAAAGTAGAAAGTAAAATTATGTCCGACCCTATCAACCAGGATACCCCGACCACAGAGGCCCTAGTGGGTTCTAATGTAACTGACCAAGCTCACGGTGGGGACCAGGAGGGAACTGACACGACTTTACCCCCCGCCAAGACCGAAGAAGTAGTCCCCGGAGAGCTCCGGGAGGAAGACAACCCTCCAGAGATGGAACTCTGCACGGTACAAGATGAGGAGAGCGCCGAGGAGATAGAGCTCCAGGACTCCCCGCAGGAGAACGCATCCCCAACGAGTACTGCCAGGAGCGGATCACCTCAACCAGCGTCTTCCCCCAGCGAGGCGGACAAGATGCTGGCACAGGCGTTCCTCGCCAGCCTAGCAGCCTCAACGGAGCGCGATCGGCTCCAAGCACTGACGCTTAGTGAGCGCGAACATTCTTCCATGGAAAGAGAACGCATTCAAGCGCAGCAACGGACCGACGAAGATCGTATACGTCTAGAGATTAGACGCCTTCAGACGGAAGAGAATATGGGAAGGGACCGGGCCGAAGCCCAGCGCGCCGCCGCCGAAGCCCAGCGCGCCGCTGCCGGTGCCCAAAGAGAAGCCGAGCGCAACCTCGCTCTCACCAAGCGCGAAGCCGAGCGCGACAGACTACAAGCGCAGCTAATGGAGCAGCTGATCGCCAGGGCAACACCCCCTCCCTCCGCACGGGGTTCCAGGGCCTCGTCAAGACACGGGTCAAGGGCACCCTCCCCTAACCGATCAAGCGACCCTGACCTCGACCACCAGAGAGAGCCTATACCCCCCTCCGAACCCCTTCCCCGACCGGTCCCAGTGAGACCCAGCTACAAGGAAGGAACAGCGTACACCGCGGAGAGGCTAAATAGACGACTACAGGATCTAGATGACCTGACAGAAGAAGAAGAGGGAGAGGAGGAGAGTCAAGCCCGACAGCAGCACAGTACAGCCCAGGCTCTACCCCCGCGGCTCTGCGCTACAGACCCCCGACTCAATTCACGGGTGAGCATGACGCACGACCAGCCCCGAGGAATAGCACCTGGATACGCGGGCCATGGTACCCTGCCGGTACCAGCCCACCGAGAGGCGTAAGAGGAGACTCGCCTAGGAGGCCTCTCTTCCAACGCTCACCGATGTGCCAGCCATCCACGGCGTCATACATTGGCACACCGACGTTTCCAGACTTCACCCATGAGAACCGAGCACAGTACACGGAGCTACGGATGTGCTTAGAGACCATGATGGTGGATGTAGCTGATGAACGCCACAAGTATGCTATCCTATTGAAGCACCTGAAGGTGCCCCGAGCGCACAACATAGCGCTAGCCTATGCCACCTCTACGACCCCATACACAGCGGCTCTAGCAGCGCTCGACCAAAGATATGGACGTATATGGGATTACGTAATACAAGAGATAAGGCATATTGACCGCCTACCCCCAGCAACAGACAATCGCTCACTAGACGACCTGTCTATCAAAGTACAATCCCTGGTAGGGATGCTGGGGGCGCAACGAGAAAAGGGTACGCACGAACTATACGCCAACTCTAACGTCGAGAGGATTTTAGAGAAGCTGCCGCCCGCCCGACAGGAGCGCTTCAGGCGGCAAAGAGACCACCGTGATCCTAACGGTCCCGAACCATCCCTCCTAGACCTAGCCGACTTCCTGGCGAGAGAAGTCAGCAGCCTGCGATTGGATACGTTCGTGCGGAGCACACCAAGCTCCAGAGAGGGACCTAGGAGAGCAAACGATGGCCGAAGATTGGTGACTGTCATGCACCAATCAGAACCAGTACCGAGCAGCAAAAACCACAGTACCCCCTCGATGAAAGAGAAGTGTCACAATGTGACCTGTTCAAGAAGATGACCACTGAAGAAGTGAGTCACTGGATAAAGTCCAACAGGCGCTGTTACCGATGTGCGCGCAGTCACATGGCAGCCGAGTGCCGCCTAAAGAAGAGGTGTAGTCGGTGTGACGGAGCCCACCTAGATGTCCTACACGACAGTAACAGAAGAAAGCCTGCACCATCCAGCAGCACAAAGGCAAGTGTTATGTACATTGACCCCGCTAGCAGCGGGGGCGCCCAGGTGCTCTTAAAGGTAGTCCGCGTAACACTGAGTTACCAAGATAAGGTCATGGACACTTACGCCGTCCTTGATGACGGGTCAGAGAAGACCCTTCTCCTCGCGTCCGCTGCGGCCCAGCTGGGGCTGCGGGGGAGCGAAAACAAGATGACGATTCGGACAATAAGAAGAGATCTAAAGACGATAAAGGGCGAGAATGTCTCCTTCACTATCGCAGCAAGCGGGCAGCCAGAGAGACGGTATAGGATTACTAATGCTTTCACCAGCCAAGAAATAGGACTATCGCAGTACACCTACCCCATCGCCAAGCTGATGGATAAATATGTGCACCTGCGTCAACTACCTATCCCGCTCATAGACGGTGCCACCCCGACCCTGCTGATAGGCTCCGACCATGCAGACCTCATAGTCCCGATAGACCGGGTCCATACAGGACCCAGAGGTTGTCCTGCAGCAGTCGAGACCCGCCTAGGATGGACATTACAAGGCCCCCTCGCTAAATCTCTTAACCGAACAGCAGCCACCAACTGCCTCCACTCCAGAGTGACAGAAGAAGACACCACCCTCCTACAGCATGTCGAGAGGCTATGGACACTAGAGACAATGCCCTTTAAGAACGAAAAGAAAGACATTCGTTCCAAGGAAGACATTTACGCTATAGCCCTCCTCGAGCAAGGGACAAAGAGAGTCACAGTCAACGGAGTGATGAGATACGCAACTCCACTCCTGAGGCGATAGGGAATGCCCACCTTTCACGCCACAAAAGAAGCGACGGAGCGGTATCTATTGAACACAGAGCGGCGCCTAGCCAAAGACCCCGCTCAAGAGACTGTGTACCGCGCTGAGATTAACAAGCTAATCACAGCGGGACACATAAAGAAAATTGACATTAAAGAGGCCGATCAGACGACCGAATCATGGTACGTGCCGCACCACAAGGTCCACCACAACGGCAAGGATCGTATTGTGTTTAACTGCAGCTACCAGATCGGATCACAAAATCTGAATAAAGAGCTCTTGCCCGGCCCAACACTCGGCCCCTCTCTACTAGGCGTGCTACTACGTTTCCGCCAGGACAAGGTGGCTATCAGCGGCGACATCAAAGGGATGTTCCTGCAGGTGAGACTAGTGGAGGAGGACAAGCCCCTGCTGCGGTTCCTATGGAGAGAGAGGATCGGGGATGAGCACCCAGCCATCTATCAATGGGAAGTCCTCCCTTTCGGAACCACATGCAGCCCATGCTGTGCTACGTTTGCACTACAAAAACACGTCGCAGAGGACCCAGCAGCAGATGAAGAGGTCCGACAAAGTGTGACAAATAGTTTCTACGTGGACAACTGTTTACAAAGCGTCTCGACGCCAGAAGAAGCCCAGGCTCTTCTACTCAAGCTCCGCGCCTCCCTGATCAAAGGCGGCTTTGATCTCAGGCAGTGGGCCAGCAGCGACCCGCAAGTATTGCGCAGCCTCTCCCCAGAGGACAAGGCAGCGAGCAGCGAGACCTGGATGGCGACCATCCCAGGAGAAGCCCAAGAAATGACATTAGGACTAGTCTGGCGCTTCAAAACAGACTCGCTCCATTATAAACACACACCCCTGACCAAGGAGCAGGGAAGGTCGACTGCACTACCGACCACCAGACGGAGTGTATACAGAACACTCGCCAGACAATATGACCCGTTGGGATGTATTCTACCTTACACCACCAGGGCAAAGATGATTGTAAGAGCATTATGGGACAAGGACCAGGGCTGGGACGACCCCATACCCGAACACCTTGCATCCACATGGAGAGAGTGGGAGACGGAACTCAGCTCACTCCCAGGTGTCAACATACGCCGCAGCTACTTCCCACCCACAGTGAGGCCGGAGACGTGCCAGATGGACCTGCACGTCTTCAGCGACGCCTCCGAAGTAGCCTACGGCTCGGTGGCCTACTTGCGTGCCTGAGAGGAGGGAGGAGAAATACATACTGCTTTCATCCTGGCTCGCTCAAGAATAGCCCCACGAAAGCAACAATCTATCCCGCGTCTAGAGCTCTGCGCAGCCCTAGCAGGAGCGCAGCTCGCCACGTTAATCCAACGTGAACTCACCATTCCGGTGCAACGAACAATCTTGTGGTCAGACTCCACGACAGTACTCACATGGATCCGGTCTGATTCGTGCAGATACAAGGTCTTCGTGGGAGTCAGAGTCACAGAGATTCAAGATTTAACAGAAGTAGCGAGCTGGAGGTATGTGGACACCAAACACAACCCAGCTGACGTCATCACCCGGGGAATGTCCCTGGATGACCTCACCCGTCACAACCTATACAGTGACGGACCAGAGTTTCTCAAGCTCCCGGAAGAAGAGTGGCCTACACCCACCCCACGGGAGGCGAGTAAAGAGGAGGCCGAAAACAAGAAATCTATGTTCTGTGGATTGAACACACTCGTCTCCACAGACCCCGACATAGACAATAGACAATGACATTTCTGTGGCACCACCCAGAGGTTCAGCCCACTACTGACATTTCAGCAGCTGACTACGAAGAAGCAGAACTTCTTCTACTACAACGAGCCCAGAGAGACTTGTTCCCCGATGAGCTAGACTGTCTACAGGGAGCAAAGCCCGTCCCATCAGACAGCAGACTGCTCCACCTAGCACCCGAGAGCGACGCCCATAGTCTCATCAGAGTGGGTGGTCGTCTGCGGAGAGCCCCAGACTTACCGGATGACGTCAAGTACCCGATAGTCTTGAACAGCCGACACAAGGTCACAGAGCTGATCATAAAGAAATACGACGAGGATGTGCACCACGCAGGGGCAGAGAGAGTCTTCGCGGAGATCAGACGTCGTTATTGGATACTGCAAGGGAGAGAAGCAGTGCGGCGCTTCCAGCGAACCTGTCTAGACTGTCGTAAGTGGCGAGCGCAGCCCAGTATACCCCGGATGGCTGACCTACCTCCCTGTCGCCTCCGACTCGGCGACAAGCCTTTTCACTCCACCGGTATGGACTGTTTCGGCCCGCTGTATATAAAGAAAGGAAGAGGAACCGAGAAGCGGTGGGGTATTGTATTCAAATGCATGACCACCCGAGCGATACATATCGAACTCCTTCCAACCATGAGCACAGACTCATTCCTTATGGCCTTCCGAAGATTCACATCGCGGAAAGGCAAACCGTCTATATTGTTGTCTGATCACGGGACAAACTTCAAAGGCGGAGAAAGAGAGCTGAGAGAGAGCTTCCAAGCTATGGGCCCAGAACTTAAGACCCACCTCGCTCCATCCCAGATTGACTTCCAGTTTAACCCCCCGAACGCACCTCACTTCGGTGGAACTTGGGAACGAGAAGTACGTTCAATAAAGACAGCCCTGTACGCCGTGCTTGGGGCCCAGACCGTGGCGGAAGAAGTCCTAATGACAGTCCTCACGGAGATCGAGGGAGTATTGAACTCAAAGCCCCTCGGTTACGTCTCAAGTGATGTAGCAGATGTCGACCCAGTCACCCCCAACACACTCTTGATGGTGCGGCTGGACCCCGCGCTACCCCAGACAATGTACAGGCCTGAAGAAGCGAACGGCCGAAGAATGTGGAGGTACAGTCAAGTACTGGCTGACAAGTTTTGGAACAGCTTCCTACTCCACTACCTACCGTCTCTACAGACCCGCCAGAAATGGGTGAAAGAGAGAGACAATTTGACAGAAGAAACAGTCGTCATGATTATCGACCAGTCACTACCCCGAGCGATGTGGCCGGTTGGCCGCGTAAGCAAAGTGATCACCGGTGCCGACGGAAAGGTCCGAGCAGCTGAAGTGCTCGTCCAAGGGCGGACCTACACCCGACCCGTGGCGAGGCTAATAGAACTGCCAAGGCTCCCCGATACTATCGATGACGACCATGACCCCATGACTTTGTGAACTGACTGACCCTCACAACAGACATTGAGTAGAGGACAGTGCGGTTAATCTGTCTCTGCTTAGCTAATTAGGTGGGACTAATTAGGGGGCGGCTGTTACGAAGGATCAGATTAAACCGAATATATATATTTATTTATTGATATATATTGCATAGTATTTGTATATCGTTTGATATCCCTTGTATATTCCTTGTACATATACACGGAATATCCCTTTAGTCTAGCCCATAATAGTTCATTCTCCTATTGGACAGCGGTCCACCGGCGCCAGGGACCGGCCCCCGGAGCCAAGTTCAAAGTCACCGATACGACAAGTCTGTACTTGCCCGGTCCTGCCCAGGGATACGGCGACAGAAATGAGAGTGGCACTATTTGTTCACTGTGCATATAAATATGGCGCAAGTAAATGTAGAAGTTCTTCTTACCCTTCTTCACTTAGTAACAGAACGTGAAGCCTCACCCACGATACGACGTGCGGTGAAGTATGGCCTGTTTGGCCCCAGAATAGCATTGAGACCTCGTGCGAATTAATAACTGAATTGTCAGAGTTTGGCACTGTACCGTCGAGTGCGACGTATTTCTATTAAGTTAATAATAGTCTATAGTGTATGGTGCATCGTGCGGTTAGAGTTCTAAAGTGACCAGCATCTCCAACGCTTCCTCGTGTTATCTAGAGTCTTATCCAGGCTGGGCCGACCACATGGCGCTTTCATCCGAGGAGATCTAGGCGAGGACCGAGGGACATGTACACTGGATTACCTACCCGACGACTGCTGAGCCCTATGCGGCTGGAATATATATTTGCTTTGGTACTGTGATTTGTGGAGCGGATAATCGCCGACGCCTGTAAGTGTTGGATTTACCCCCGAGAGGAGTCAAGTTGAGTCGGCGCTCAGAGAGACTGAGGTCGCCTAGCTTCTTCTTCATTGTGGAGCTACAGCCTACAAGAGAACCAAGGTGTATTCATCTGCGGATCAAGATTCTATTGCACTGTCTTCTGTACTTGAAGTCTCCCTAGATATCGTTGACCAGACGGTCTACTACCGACGGCTCTCCTACCCCCCCTACCGGCTTACAACCGGGAGGACCCCTTCCAGAATATCCCGCTATATCATTAAGTGTACCATA
The DNA here is from genome assembly GCF_963971535.1 of Notolepis coatsorum. Taxonomy (NCBI): domain Eukaryota; kingdom Metazoa; phylum Chordata; class Actinopteri; order Aulopiformes; family Paralepididae; genus Notolepis; species Notolepis coatsorum. Next base: position 11,627 of record NW_028173713.1, on the reverse strand, counting down.
GATGTAATTCCCTAAGAGCCAGGTTGTATACTTGCTTCCTGCGTAACCAGAGATTGGACATTCAGTGTTGATTTGCCTACGAGTACTCATTTGCCTTACAAGAGCATTCAAATGATAAATGTAAGATAAATATTCTATGTACCTTTTGCTCCATTAAATATTTGATTATTACCTTTGACTGGAACCGATTTCATTGTGGAAAGTGTTCATCATATTCATATATCGTGTACTGTATGGCCAGTAGTTAAAGTACATAAAGCGGTAGTGGTTTAATGATACCATACTTATCAATACAGTCAGGGAATTGTACCCCTCAGTTACACTTACTACTACTACTACTACTACTAGCACCCCTCAACTCTTACTACTACTACTACTAGCACCCCTCAACTCTTACTACTACTACTACTAGCACCCCTCAACTCTTCCTACTACTACTAGCACCCCTCAACTCTTCCTACTACTACTAGCACCCCTCAACTCTTCCTACTACTACTAGCACCTCCTCAACTCTTCCTACTACTACTAGCACCCCTCAACTCTTCCTACTACTACTACTACTAGCACCTCCTCAACCCTTCCTACTACTACTAGCACCTCCTCAACTCTTACTACTACTACTAGCACCTATCAACTCTTCCTACTACTACTAGCACCCCTCAACTCTTCCTACTACTACTAGCACCTCTCAACTCTTCCTACTACTAGCACCTCCTCAACCCTTCCTACTACTACTAGCACCTCTCAACTCTTCCTACTACTACTAGCACCCCTCAACTCTTCCTACTACTACTAGCACCTCTCAACTCTTCCTACTACTACTAGCACCTCTCAACTCTTCCTACTACTACTAGCACCCCTCAACTCTTCCTACTACTACTAGCACCTCCTCAACTCTTCCTACTACTACTAGCACCCCTCAACTCTTCCTACTACTACTAGCACCCCTCAACTCTTCCTACTACTACTAGCACCCCTCAACTCTTCCTACTACTACTAGCACCTCCTCAACTCTTCCTACTACTACTAGCACCTCCTCAACTCTTCCTACTACTACTAGCACCCATCAACTCTTACTACTACTACTAGCACCTCCTCAACTCTTCCTACTACTACTACTAGCACCCCTCAACTCTTCCTACTACTACTAGCACCCCTCAACTCTTCCTACTACTACTAGCACCTCCTCAACTCTTCCTACTACTACTAGCACCCCTCAACTCTTCCTACTACTACTAGCACCCCTCAACTCTTACTACTACTACTAGCACCTCCTCAACTCTTCCTACTACTACTACTAGCACCCCTCAACTCTTCCTACTACTACTAGCACCCCTCAACTCTTCCTACTACTACTAGCACCTCCTCAACTCTTCCTACTACTACTAGCACCCCTCAACTCTTCCTACTACTACTAGCACCCCTCAACTCTTACTACTACTACTAGCACCCCTCAACTCTCCCTACTACTACTAGCACCCCTCAACTCTTCCTATTACTACTACTAGCACCCCTCAACTCTTCCTACTACTACTAGCACCCCTCAACTCTTCCTACTACTACTAGCACCTCCTCAACTCTTCCTACTACTACTAGCACCTCCTCAACTCTTCCTACTACTACTAGCACACCTCAACTCTTCCTACTACTACTAGCACCCCTCAACTCTTACTACTACTACTAGCACCCCTCAACTCTTCCTACTACTACTAGCACCTCCTCAACTCTTCCTACTACTACTAGCACCTCCTCAACTCTTCCTACTACTACTAGCACCTCCTCAACTCTTCCTACTACTACTAGCACCTCCTCAACTCTTCCTACTACTACTAGCACCCCTCAACTCTTCCTACTACTACTAGCACCCCTCAACTCTTCCTACTACTACTAGCACCTCCTCAACTCTTACTACTACTACTAGCACCTCCTCAACTCTTCCTACTACTACTACTAGCACCCCTCAACTCTTCCTACTACTACTAGCACCTCCTCAACTCTTCCTACTACTACTAGCACCCCTCAACTCTTCCTACTACTACTAGCACCTCCTCAACTCTTCCTACTACTACTAGCACCTCCTCAACTCTTACTACTACTACTAGCACCTCCTCAACTCTTCCTACTACTACTAGCACCTCCTCAACTCTTCCTACTACTACTAGCACCCCTCAACTCTTCCTACTACTACTAGCACCTCCTCAACTCTTCCTACTACTACTAGCACCTCCTCAACTCTTACTACTACTACTAGCACCTCCTCAACTCTTCCTACTACTACTAGCACCCCTCAACTCTTACTACTACTACTAGCACCTCCTCAACTCTTCCTACTACTACTAGCACCTCCTCAACTCTTCCTACTACTACTAGCACCTCCTCAACTCTTACTACTACTACTACTAGCACCTCCTCAACTCTTACTACTACTACTAGCACCTCCTCAACTCTTCCTACTACTACTAGCACCTCTCAACTCTTACTACTACTACTAGCACCCCTCAACTCTTCCTACTACTACTAGCACCTCCTCAACTCTTCCTACTACTACTAGCACCCCTCAACTCTTCCTACTACTACTAGCACCTCCTCAACTCTTCCTACTACTACTAGCACCTCCTCAACTCTTACTACTACTACTAGCACCTCCTCAACTCTTCCTACTACTACTACTAGCACCCCATCAACTCTTCCTACTACTACTACTACTAGCACCTCCTCAACTCTTCCTACTACTACTAGCACCTCCTCAACTCTTCATACTACTACTAGCACCTCCTCAACTCTTCCTACTACTACTAGCACCTCCTCAACTCTTCCTACTACTACTAGCACCTCCTCAACTCTTACTACTACTACTAGCACCTCCTCAACTCTTCCTACTACTACTAGCACCCCATCAACTCTTCCTACTACTACTACTAGCACCTCCTCAACTCTTCCTACTACTACTAGCACCCCTCAACTCTTCCTACTACTACTAGCACCTCCTCAACTCTTCCTACTACTACTAGCACCTCCTCAACTCTTACTACTACTACTAGCACCTCCTCAACTCTTCCTACTACTACTAGCACCCCATCAACTCTTCCTACTACTACTACTAGCACCTCCTCAACTCTTCCTACTACTACTAGCACCTCCTCAACTCTTACTACTACTACTAGCACCTCCTCAACTCTTCCTACTACTACTAGCACCCCATCAACTCTTCCTACTACTACTACTAGCACCTCCTCAACTCTTCCTACTACTACTAGCACCCCTCAACTCTTCCTACTACTACTAGCACCTCCTCAACTCTTCCTACTACTACTAGCACCTCTCAACTCTTCCTACTACTACTATCACCTCCTCAACTCTTCCTACTACTACTAGCACCTCCTCAACTCTTCCTACTACTACTAGCATCTCCTCAACTCTTCCTACTACTACTAGCACCCCATCAACTCTTCCTACTACTACTACTAGCACCTCCTCAACTCTTCCTACTACTACTAGCACCTCCTCAACTCTTCCTACTACTACTAGCACCCCATCAACTCTTCCTACTACTACTACTAGCACCTCCTCAACTCTTCCTACTACTACTAGCACCTCCTCAACTCTTCCTACTACTACTAGCACCTCCTCAACTCTTCCTACTACTACTACTAGCACCTCCTCAACTCTTACTACTACTACTAGCACCTCCTCAACTCTTCCTACTACTACTAGCACCTCCTCAACTCTTACTACTACTACTAGCACCCCTCAACTCTTCCTACTACTACTACTAGCACCTCCTCAACTCTTACTACTACTACTAGCACCCCATCAACTCTTCCTACTACTACTAGCACCTCCTCAACTCTTACTACTACTACTAGCACCCCTCAACTCTTCCTACTACTACTAGCACCCCCTCAACTCTTCCTACTACTACTAGCACCTCCTCAATTCTTACTACTACTACTAGCACCTCCTCAACTCTTCCTACTACTACTAGCACCCTCAACTCTTCCTACTACTACTAGCACCTCCTCAACTCTTCCTACTACTACTAGCACCTCCTCAACTCTTCCTACTACTACTAGCACCTCCTCAACTCTTACTACTACTACTAGCACCTCCTCAACTCTTCCTACTACTACTAGCACCCCATCAACTCTTCCTACTACTACTACTAGCACCTCCTCAACTCTTCCTACTACTACTAGTACCCCTCAACTCTTCCTACTACTACTAGCACCTCCTCAACTCTTCCTACTACTACTAGCACCTCCTCAACTCTTACTACTACTACTAGCACCTCCTCAACTCGTCCTACTACTACTAGCACCCCATCAACTCTTCCTACTACTACTAGCACCTCCTCAACTCTTCCTACTACTACTAGCACCTCCTCAACTCTTACTACTACTACTAGCACCTCCTCAACTCTTCCTACTACTACTAGCACCCCATCAACTCTTCCTACTACTACTAGCACCTCCTCAACTCTTCCTACTACTAGCACCCTCAACTCTTCCTACTACTACTAGCACCTCCTCAACTCTTCCTACTACTACTAGCACCTCCTCAACTCTTCCTACTACTACTAGCACCCCTCAACTCTTCCTACTACTACTAGCACCCCATCAACTCTTCCTACTACTACTAGCACCTCCTCAACTCTTCCTACCACTACTAGCACCTCCTCAACTCTTCCTACTACTACTAGCACCTCCTCAACTCTTCCTACTACTACTAGCACCTCTCAACTCTTCTACTACTACTAGCACCTCCTCAACTCTTCCTACTACTACTAGCACCCCTCAACTCTTCCTACTACTACTAGCACCCCTCAACTCTTACTACTACTACTAGCACCTCCTCAACTCTTCCTACTACTACTACTAGCACCCCTCAACTCTTCCTACTACTACTAGCACCCCTCAACTCTTCCTACTACTACTGCACCTCCTCAACTCTTCCTACTACTACTAGCACCCCTCAACTCTTCCTACTACTACTAGCACCCCTCAACTCTTACTACTACTACTAGCACCCCTCAACTCTCCTACTACTACTAGCACCCCTCAACTCTTCCTACTACTACTAGCACCCTCAACTCTTCCTACTACTACTAGCACCTCCTCAACTCTTCCTACTACTACTAGCACCTCCTCAACTCTTCCTACTACTACTAGCACCTCCTCAACTCTTCCTACTACTACTAGCACCCCTCAACTCTTCCTACTACTACTAGCACCCCTCAACTCTTACTACTACTACTAGCACCTCCTCAACTCTTCCTACTACTACTAGCACCTCCTCAACTCTCCTACTACTAGCACCTCCTCAACTCTTCCTACTACTAGCACCTCTCAACTCTTCCTACTACTACTAGCACCTCCTCAACTCTTCCTACTACTACTAGCACCCCTCAACTCTTCCTACTACTACTAGCACCTCCTCAACTCTTCCTACTACTACTAGCACCTCCTCAACTCTTACTACTACTACTAGCACCTCCTCAACTCTTCCTACTACTACTAGCACCCTCAACTCTCCTATACTACTAGCACCTCTAACTCTTCCTACTACTACTAGCACCCCTCAACTCTTCCTACTACTACTAGCACCTCCTCAACTCTTCCTACTACTACTAGCACCTCCTCAACTCTTCCTACTACTACTAGCACCCTCAACTCTTCCTACTACTACTAGCACCTCCTCAACTCTTCCTACTACTACTAGCACCTCCTCAACTCTTCCTACTACTACTAGCACCTCCTCAACTCTTCCTACTACTACTAGCACCTCCTCAACTCTTCTACTACTACTAGCACCTCCTCAACTCTTCCTACTACTACTAGCACCCCTCAACTCTTCCTACTACTAGCTCCTCCAACCCTTCCTACTATACTAGCACCTCCTCAACTCTTCCTACTATACTAGCACCTCCTCAACTCTTCCTACTACTACTAGCACCTCCTCAACTCTTACTACTACTACTAGCACCTCCTCAACTCTTCCTACTACTACTAGCACCTCCTCAACTCTTCCTACTACTACTAGCACCTCCTCAACTCTTCCTACTACTACTAGCACCTCCTCAACTCTTCCTACTACTATAGCACCCCTCAACTCTTCCTACTACTACTAGCACCTCCTCAACTCTCCTACTACTACTAGCACCCCTCAACTCTTCCTACTACTACTAGCACCCCTCAACTCTTCCTACTACTACTAGCACCCTCAACTCTTCCTACTACTACTAGCACCTCCTCAACTCTTCCTACTACTACTAGCACCTCCTCAACTCTTCCTACTACTACTAGCACCTCCTCAACTCTTCCTACTACTACTAGCACCTCCTCAACTCTTCCTACTACTACTAGCACCTCCTCAACTCTTTCACTACCTACTAGCACCTCCTCAACTCTTCCTACTACTACTAGCACCTCCTCAACTCTTCCTACTACTACTAGCACCTCCTCAACTCTTCCTACTACTACTAGCACCTCCTCAACTCTTCTACTACTACTACTAGCACCTCCTCAACTCTTCCTACTACTACTAGCACCTCCTCAACTCTTACTACTACTACTAGCACCTCCTCAACTCTTCCTACTACTACTAGCACCCCTCAACTCTTCCTACTACTACTAGCACCTCCTCAACTCTTCCTACTACTACTAGCACCCCTCAACTCTTCCTACTACTACTAGCACCTCCTCAACTCTTCCTACTACTACTAGCACCTCCTCAACTCTTCCTACTACTACTAGCACCCTCACTCTTCCTACTACACTACTACGCACCTCCTCAACTCTTCCTACTACTACTAGCACCTCCTCAACTCTTCCTACTCTACTATGCACCCCTCAACTCTTCCTACTACTACTAGCACCTCCTCAACTCTTCCTACTACTACTAGCACCTCCTCAACTCTTCCTACTACTACTAGCACCCCTCAACTCTTCCTACTACTACTACTAGCACCTCCTCAACTCTTCCTACTACTACTAGCACCTCCTCAACTCTTCCTACTACTACTAGCACTCCTCAACTCTTCTACTACTACTACTAGCACCTCCTCAACTCTTCCTACTACTACTACACGCACCCTCAACTCTTCCTACTACTACTAGCACCTCCAACTCTTCCTACTACTACTAGCACCTCCTCAACTCTTCCTACTACTACTAGCACCTCCTCAACTCTTCCTACTACTAGCACCTCCTCAACTCTTCACTACTACTACTAGCACCCTCCTCAACTCTTCCTACTACTACTAGCACCTCCTCAACTCTTACTACTACTACTAGCACCCCTCAACTCTTCCTACTACTACTAGCACCCCTCAACTCTTCTACTACTACTAGCACCTCTCACTCTTCCTACTACTACTAGCACCTCCTCAACTCTTCCTACTACTACTAGCACCTCTTCAACTCTTCCTACTACTACTAGCACCTCCTCAACTCTTCCTACTACTACTAGCACCCTCAACTCTTCTACTACTACTAGCACCTCCTCAACTCTTCTACTACTACTAGCACCTCTCAACTCTTTCTTCCTACTACTACTAGCACCCCTCAACTCTTCCTACTACTACTAGCACCTCCTCAACTCTTCCTACTACTACTAGCACCTCCTCAACTCTTCCTACTACTACTAGCACCTCCTCAACTCTTCCTACTACTACTAGCACCTCCTCAACTCTTCCTACTACTACTAGCACCTCCTCAACTCTTCCTACTACTACTAGCACCTCCTCAACTCTTCCTACTACTACTAGCACCTCCTCAACTCTTCCTACTACTACTAGCACCTCCTCAACTCTTACTACTACTACTAGCACCTCCTCAACTCTTCCTACTACTACTAGCACCCCTCAACTCTTCCTACTACTACTAGCACCTCCTCAACTCTTCCTACTACTACTAGCACCTCCTCAACTCTTACTACTACTACTAGCACCTCCTCAACTCTTCCTACTACTACTAGCACCCCATCAACTCTTCCTACTACTACTACTAGCACCTCCTCAACTCTTCCTACTACTACTAGCACCTCCTCAACTCTTCCTACTACTACTAGCACCTCCTCAACTCTTCCTACTACTACTAGCACCTCCTCAACTCTTCCTACTACTACTAGCACCTCCTCAACTCTTCCTACTACTACTAGCACCTCCTCAACTCTTCCTACTACTACTAGCACCCCTCAACTCTTCCTACTACTACTACTAGCACCTCCTCAACTCTTCCTACTACTACTAGCACCCCTCAACTCTTCCTACTACTACTAGCACCCCATCAACTCTTCCTACTACTACTACTAGCACCTCCTCAACTCTTCCTACTACTACTAGCACCTCCTCAACTCTTCCTACTACTACTAAGCACCTCCTCAACTCTTACTACTACTACTAGCACCTCCTCAACTCTTCCTACTACTACTAGCACCCCATCAACTCTTCCTACTACTACTAGCACCTCCTCAACTCTTCCTACTACTACTAGCACCCCTCAACTCTTCCTACTACTACTAGCACCTCCTCAACTCTTCCTACTACTACTAGCACCTCCTCAACTCTTCCTACTACTACTAGCACCTCCTCAACTCTTCCTACTACTACTAGCACCTCCTCAACTCTTCCTACTACTACTAGCACCTCTCAACTCTTCCTACTACTACTAGCACCTCCTCAACTCTTCCTACTACTACTAGCACCCCTCAACTCTTCCTACTACTACTAGCACCTCCTCAACTCTTACTACTACTACTAGCACCTCCTCAACTCTTCCTACTACTACTACTAGCACCCCTCAACTCTTCCTACTACTACTAGCACCTCCTCAACTCTTCCTACTACTACTAGCACCTCCTCAACTCTTCCTACTACTACTAGCACCCCTCAACTCTTCCTACTACTACTAGCACCCCTCAACTCTTACTACTACTACTAGCACCTCCTCAACTCTTCCTACTACTACTAGCACCCCTCAACTCTTCCTACTACTACTACTAGCACCTCCTCAACTCTTCCTACTACTACTAGCACCTCCTCAACTCTTCCTACTACTACTAGCACCTCCTCAACTCTTCCTACTACTACTAGCACCTCCTCAACTCTTCCTACTACTACTAGCACCCCTCAACTCTTCCTACTACTACTAGCACCCCTCAACTCTTCCTACTACTACTAGCACCCCTCAACTCTTCCTACTACTACTAGCACCTCCTCAACTCTTCCTACTACTACTAGCACCTCCTCAACTCTTCCTACTACTACTAGCACCTCCTCAACTCTTCCTACTACTACTAGCACCTCCTCAACTCTTCCTACTACTACTAGCACCTCCTCAACTCTTCCTACTACTACTAGCACCTCCTCAACTCTTCCTACTACTACTAGCACCTCCTCAACTCTTACTACTACTACTAGCACCTCCTCAACTCTTCCTACTACTACTAGCACCCCTCAACTCTTCCTACTACTACTAGCACCTCCTCAACTCTTCCTACTACTACTAGCACCCCTCAACTCTTCCTACTACTACTAGCACCTCCTCAACTCTTCCTACTACTACTAGCACCTCCTCAACTCTTACTACTACTACTAGCACCTCCTCAACTCTTCCTACTACTACTAGCACCTCCTCAACTCTTCCTACTACTACTAGCACCCCTCAACTCTTCCTACTACTACTAGCACCTCCTCAACTCTTCCTACTACTACTAGCACCTCCTCAACTCTTACTACTACTACTAGCACCTCCTCAACTCTTCCTACTACTACTAGCACCTCCTCAACTCTTCCTACTACTACTAGCACCTCCTCAACTCTTCCTACTACTACTAGCACCTCCTCAACTCTTCCTACTACTACTAGCACCTCCTCAACTCTTCCTACTACTACTAGCACCTCCTCAACTCTTCCTACTACTACTAGCACCTCCTCAACTCTTCCTACTACTACTAGCACCTCCTCAACTCTTCCTACTACTACTAGCACCTCCTCAACTCTTCCTACTACTACTACTAGCACCCCTCAACTCTTCCTACTACTACTAGCACCTCCTCAACTCTTCCTACTACTACTAGCACCTCCTCAACTCTTCCTACTACTACTAGCACCCCTCAACTCTTCCTACTACTACTACTAGCACCTCCTCAACTCTTCCTACTACTACTAGCACCCCTCAACTCTTCCTACTACTACTAGCACCTCCTCAACTCTTCCTACTACTACTAGCACCTCCTCAACTCTTCCTACTACTACTAGCACCTCCTCAACTCTTCCTACTAACTACTAGCACCTCCTCAACTCTTCCTACTACTACTAGCACCTCCTCAACTCTTCCTACTACTACTAGCACCCCTCAACTCTTCCTACTACTACTAGCACCTCCTCAACTCTTCCTACTACTACTAGCACCTCCTCAACTCTTACTACTACTACTAGCACCCCTCAACTCTTCCTACTACTACTAGCACCTCCTCAACTCTTCCTACTACTACTAGCACCTCCTCAACTCTTCCTACTACTACTAGCACCTCCTCAACTCTTCTACTACTACTAGCCCCCTACTACCTACTAGCACCTCCTCAACTCTTCCTACTACTACTAGCACCCCTCAACTCTTCCTACTACTACTACTAGCACCTCCTCAACTCTTCCTACTACTACTAGCACCTCCTCAACTCTTCCTACTACTACTAGCACCCCTCAACTCTTCCTACTACTACTAGCACCTCCTCAACTCTTCCTACTACTACTAGCACCTCCTCAACTCTTCCTACTACTACTAGCACCTCCTCAACTCTTCCTACTACTACTAGCACCTCCTCAACTCTTCCTACTACTACTAGCACCTCCTCAACTCTTCCTACTACTACTACTAGCACCTCCTCAACTCTTCCTACTACTACTAGCACCTCCTCAACTCTTCCTACTACTACTAGCACCTCCTCAACTCTTCCTACTACTACTAGCACCTCCTCAACTCTTACTACTACTACTAGCACCTCCTCAACTCTTCCTACTACTACTAGCACCCCTCAACTCTTCTACTACTACTAGCACCTCCTCAACTCTTCCTACTACTACTAGCACCCCTCAACTCTTCCTACTACTACTAGCACCTCCTCAACTCTTCCTACTACTACTAGCACCTCCTCAACTCTTCCTACTACTACTAGCACCTCCTCAACTCTTCCTACTACTACTAGCACCTCCTCAACTCTTCCTACTACTACTAGCACCTCCTCAACTCTTCCTACTACTACTAGCACCCCTCAACTCTTCCTACTACTACTAGCACCCCTCAACTCTTCCTACTACTACTAGCACCTCCTCAACTCTTCCTACTACTACTAGCACCTCCTCAACTCTTCCTACTACTACTAGCACCTCCTCAACTCTTCCTACTACTACTAGCACCTCCTCAACTCTTCCTACTACTACTAGCACCTCCTCAACTCTTCCTACTACTACTAGCACCTCCATCAACTCTTCCTACTACTACTACTAGCACCTCCTCAACTCTTCCTACTACTACTAGCACCTCCTCAACTCTTCCTACTACTACTAGCACCTCCTCAACTCTTCCTACTACTACTAGCACCTCCTCAACTCTTCCTACTACTACTAG
>NW_028173714.1:60000-77947 GCF_963971535.1 Notolepis coatsorum | reverse complement strand
TTCTCTCTCTCTCTCTCTCTCTCTCTCTCTCTCTCTCTCTCTCTCTCTCTCTCTCTCTGTACCTATCTTTGCCTTCAGCGACCTGACGCCTGGCCAAGCCTCACGCCCACCGTATGGCCTCGGTTCTGCTGATGGCAGGCCTGCTAATATCTGCTCATCTCACTACCACCCTGGGCCCTGACACGGGGGGATAATGGTAATATCTGGCTGAGGAATGCAGAGTCAGGCGGTTTGGTAAAGCTAGAGGGGAGGAGAAGGGGAAGGCTGGGGAGATACAGGGAAGTTATCTGGGAGGGAGACTGGGATGCTTCCAGTCATTAGTGTCGGGGGGGGGGGGGGGGTCGTTGTACAGTAGTGGTATTCGAAGGGTCTTAGAGTGTACAGCGTTCCAGAAAATGAAAATGAAAATATCCATTTTGAAAAAAATAGAGAGTTCATAATAGCCCTGTATTTCAAAATGACATATACAGTAATCCATCCTCTACAATCGTACCAGCTTTCGAAGCAATATAACTGCAATAATATTCCATGGTGAATTCTAATGTTCTGCTTGTAATCATTTCATCTTGAGGTAAAACAGAGGATATTACATTTAGGTACAAAACACTTCCAGGGCTAAGGGCTGAAACCTGTAGAAGAGGTCTAGTCTGCACTTCTGCATGTCCTCCTCATTTGTCTGCGTGCTTCTTCTCTGCTTTCTTGAATATTATGTTGAGACTTTTTAATATGAAAATGTAAATATTGAGAACAATGGGTGTGAAATTACTTGCACATTACTCATTACACACATACTTTTTTTTTGGAACTGTACATAGCCACCATTGTTATTTAAAATGTATAGTACAATATCTACATGCTAATACACACTTTTAGAACTGTATATACTGTAGTAATCTTTATTTTAGTCATCTTGTTTTATTCTATGCAAATTGTATTGTATTTGTATCTTAATTTATCTGCACTGCACACTTTTATAACTGTATATAGTAATCTTTATTTTAGTCATCTTATTTTATTCTATTCTAAATGTATTGAATTATTTTTTTCTTTGATTATTAACTTAATGAGCGCCTAGAGATCGCTGTTTACCGTCTGGTAAGAAGGCCAGCGCTCTGTTCAATGGGGTTACGTAATGCCGGTGTTTGCGAGTGCTAAAACGACATTAAATAGTATAGCTATGGATCTAATAAACACGTTGATTGTCAGTGAGTTTCTTCCGGTCAACATGCAAAAAACAGATGGGTCTAGATTTACATTTAGTCATTTAGCTGAACGCTTTTATCCAAACGTAGAAGTTCTGTACGACAAGAGTCTAGATCATCTCCTGATTTTGGGAGAAGAGGACGTTACATTTCCGTTTTATACCGTGGTGAAGATGAGTATAGTTTTAGAGTGATCCTGTCAAATCCCAATAAACTCCAGCAAACGGCGCTTCAATGCATTTCTTAGAAATCGTGCCATTTATCGCTTGATTATGAATCGTTCCGAAATAAACGCTAGATTATCGGTATTATATTTCATCATGCAGGCACGGAAGCGGGGGAGGAAAAGTCGCCCCTCCGTGCTTTGGTCGGCGCCAACGGCACACACACACACACACACACACACAAAACACATGAATCCATGGTGCTCCCAGTGTCCCCAATCCGTGTGTTATAACGGTAGTCATGCCCGAGAAGGAAAACCCGACCGGACTTCTTAGATCGATGCACAGCCCCAGCCAGAGGGATTCCAATGATGTGCAATACCGGCCGCAAGGCGTTAGCGGCGGTATTGGCCTTTTGCGAGCTCAGACCCATTCCCAATGATAACATCAGGCTGGATAGATGAAAAAGTAATGGATATAGCGAATAAAGAAATAACGATTAAAACCAGACTTTTCTGGTGATTGACGCTCAACCACCCGCGAGATAACCCGACTTTTTTCGTCATTGGCGCAGAATGAGTTAAGAATCTATTCTTATTATTAAGATAGAAGCTGCTATGGTCGAGGACCACAATAAATAGAATGTCACTGTTCTTGCTGTAAAGTACTGAAATAAGTGACAATAAAGGAATCTGAATCTTAATCTGAATCATTGTCACCTTTGCCATATAATTGTTGTTAACACATTGAGTGCCACGCCCTTTGATCATATATGGCCGTTCCGTGCCAGCGCTGAAGTCAATGGGAGAACGAGGAAATTTGCAAACGCTTAAACTATATCTTAAATTATGGCTATGGGTCTAATACACCCGTCGCTTATCAATGACTTGCTTGCAGTCAACATGTATGAAACGGATTGTTTTTTCATTGGTACATTTCCGTTTTATACCATTTTGAATAGGAGTATAGTTTTGAAGATTTCTAGTGATTCCAGAGAAATTCCACGATAATAGCTCTTTAGTGGAATACACAAAACACGTGTCATTTTTCGGCTGATTTATGAATCGTTTTCAAATAAACGCTAGATTATCGATAGTATATGTGACTTATGCACGCTAGAGAAGCGGGCTGAAAAATCTATTATCCATGACCTGGTCAGCGCTAACGTCATATACACACACACACACACAGACATGCTGCGATGGCTGAGAAAAAAACATCTGATTAACCCAATACTGGTAAAATAGAGTCCTTACCTCACATCAGATGTTCTGCAAAAATATTAATCCAATTCCTGATCGCCATTCCAAATATTGATCGTGTTTATTGATCCAACGTTATAGTCCGAAACACATAATCGACGCTGCTCTGAGGGTCCTCAGTCAATCTGGTAACACGATACTGCTTGCCAGAGATGGGAAAACCCCCGGACCGGACTTTTTTTCTGATGCACATGGCCACACAATCCAATCCAATGATGTGCATTACCATCCGGGAGACGATAGGCGGCGGTATTTGCCCTTTTCGAGCTCAGACCCAGTCACAATGATAACGTCAGGCTGGATGGATGAAAAATGAATGGATATCGCTAATAAAAGAAATAACGATTGAAAGACGAGAAACTTGTCACTGTTAGGACGACTAATCTCGTCGTTGGCACTCAAAGTGTTAAGAGGACAATCATAAATAAATTATCCAGAATAAACCAAAACCTGCATGGACTACAACAGCGTTAGTCTACACACTTCCATGTGTTTGGAGGAGCTCACACAAACATTTTACGGCCTCATAAAAGTCAGGGCCCCGTTGTCTATGTAGCAGACTTTACGTCCCGGTTACATCATCGATTGGAGGGTTCGCTCTGTGATTTCTAGCTTTGGCAGAGAGAGAGGGGCTTTTTGGACAAGTTCTACTGAAGTGAATGATCACAAATAGCCTTGCTGTTGGCCAAAAACACCTCTCCCGGAGTTTCAAGCTAGGCTAGTGGTCTGTATGCAGTGCACTTCCGTTAATTTGTGCTAAGCTAGGCTAGCTTGCACTGAACGCACAGGAGGAAATTGGTATATCTATCACACATACTGACTGAACTGTCCTGGGGCACAGGAAGAACATTATGTCAATTATTTAAGCACTGGAGCGGCTGGGTAGTGTAGAGGTCTAAACACTGGGTAGTGTAGAGGTCTAAACACTGGGTAGTGTAGAGGTCTAAACACTGGGTAGTGTAGAGGTCTAAACACTGGGCAGTGTAGAGGTCTAAACACTGGGTAGTGTAGAGGTCTAAACACTGGGTAGTGTAGAGGTCTAAACACTGGGTAGTGTAGAGGTCTAAACACTGGGTAGTGTAGAGGTCTAAGCACTGGGTAGTGTAGAGGTCTAAACACTGGGTAGTGTAGAGGTCTAAACACTGGAGCAGCTGGGTAGTGTAGAGGTCTAAGCACTGGAGAGGCTGGTAGTGTAGAGGTCTAAACACTGGGTAGTGTAGAGGTCTAAACACTGGGTAGTGTAGAGGTCTAAGCACTGGAGAGGCTGGGTAGTGTAGAGGTCTAAACACTGGGTATGTAGAGGTCTAAGCACTGGAGCAGCTGGGTAGTGTAGAGGTCTAAACACTGGGTAGTGTAGAGGTCTAAACACTGGGTAGTGTAGAGGTCTAAACACTGGGTAGTGTAGAGGTCTAAACACTGGGTAGTGTAGAGGTCTAAGCACTCGGTAGTGTAGAGGTCTAAACACTGGGTAGTGTAGAGGTCTAAACACTGGAGCAGCTGGGTAGTGTAGAGGTCTAAGCACTGGAGAGGCTGGGTAGTGTAGAGGTCTAAACACTGGGTAGTGTAGAGGTCTAAACACTGGGTAGTGTAGAGGTCTAAGCACTGGAGAGGCTGGGTAGTGTAGAGGTCTAAACACTGGGTAGTGTAGAGGTCTAAGCACTGGAGCAGCTGGGTAGTGTAGAGGTCTAAACACTGGGTAGTGTAGAGGTCTAAACACTGGAGCAGCTGGGTAGTGTAGAGGTCTAAACACTGGAGCAGCTGGGTAGTGTAGAGGTCTAAGCACTGGAGTGGCTGGGTAGTGTAGAGGTCTAAACACTGGAGAGGCTGGGTAGTGTAGAGGTCTAAGCACTGGAGTGGCTGGGTAGTGTAGAGGTCTAAACACTGGAGAGGCTGGGTAGTGTAGAGGTCTAAGCACTGGAGCATCTGGGTAGTGTAGAGGTCTAAACACTGGAGTGGCTTGGTAGTGTAGAGGTCTAAACACTGGGTAGTGTAGAGGTCTAAACACTGGGTAGTGTAGAGGTCTAAACACTGGAGAGGCTGGGTAGTGTAGAGGTCTAAACACTGGGTAGTGTAGAGGTCTAAACACTGGGTAGTGTAGAGGTCTAAGCACTGGGTAGTGTAGAGGTCTAAACACTGGAGAGGCTGGGTAGTGTAGAGGTCTAAACACTGGGTAGTGTAGAGGTCTAAGCACTGGGTAGTGTAGAGGTCTAAGCACTGGGTAGTGTAGAGGTCTAAGCACTGGGTAGTGTAGAGGTCTAAGCACTGGGTAGTGTAGAGGTCTAAACACTGGGTAGTGTAGAGGTCTAAGCACTGGGTAGTGTAGAGGTCTAAGCACTGGATAGGCTGGATAGTGTAGAGGTCTAAGCACTGGGTAGTGTAGAGGTCTAAGCACTGGGTAATGTAGAGGTCTAAGCACTGGATAGGCTGGATAGTGTAGAGGTCTAAGCACTGGGTAGTGTAGAGGTCTAAGCACTGGGTAGTGTAGAGGTCTAAACACGGGGTAGTGTAGAGGTCTAAACACTGGGTAGTGTGTAGAGGTCTAAACACGGGGTAGTGTAGAGGTCTAAACACTGGGTAGTGTGTATTGACTTAGAATATACGACAAGGTCTAAACACGGGGTAGTGTAGAGGTCTAAACACTGGGTAATGTAGAGGTCAGAGGTCAGACAACATACACAATTGTCAGTCCTGGTCGTTGCAACAGTGACTGTTGTAGTGACACCTACTGGTCGGAGTCGAAATGCCTGTTCAGCAGGGAGGGGATCTGGGGGAGATAATGTGAACCTCTCTTTGCTCTCCCAGTGAAACCCCCTCGCTGTCAAGTGAAAAGAAGCGGCTGGCGTGTATCGGAGGAGACATGTGGTAGTCTACACCCTCCCCACACCGACAGAGGAGACACGTGGTAGTCTGCACCCTCCCCAGACCGACAGAGGAGACACGTGGTAGTCTACACCCTCCCCACACCGACAGAGGAGACATGTGGTAGTCTACACCCTCCCCAGGTTGACAGAGGAGACATGTGGTAGTCTACACCCTCCCCAGACAGACAGAAGAGGAATAGTGACACACACACAGGAAATTGGCATTCTGACTAAATTGTGGAGAAATGGGAGAAAGGGCAAACACATCTAATCAAATCAAATCAAATACAAATTGAGTACACTCAAGCATTTCTCTAGCCCCTTAACCCAGGCCCGGAGTTTCCGCGGGACTGCCGGGGATATCGTTATTATCTTTAGACAAGGAGGTAAATACCTAATCAGCCGCAGACCATCTTGACTTTCAGCCTCTCAGATTCTGACTCTCTCTGACGCCACTTGTGGGAAGGAAGGCAAGCTGGAAGTGGAGGGTCTCTCTCTCTAGTCTCTCTCTCTCTCTCTCTCTCTCTAATCTCTCTCTGTCTATATCTCTCTCTCCCATCTCTCTCGTTCTCTCTCTCTCTCTCTCGTCTCTCTCTCTCTCTCCCCCTTCTCTCTCTCTATCTCTCTCCCTCTCTCTAGTCTCTCCCTCTCTCGTCTCTCTCTCCCTCTCTCTAGTCTCTCTCTCTCTCTAGTCTCTCTCTCCCTCTCTCTAGTCTCTCTCCTCTCTCTCTCTCTCTCTCTCTCTCTCTCTCTCTCTCTCTCTCTCTCTCTCTCTCTCTCTCTCTCTCTCTCTCTGTGTGTGTTGGCCTTGTTTCCCTGCCATGGATGAAGAGAAGATTTATTAGGTTTATTTGGTCTGTCCTCCTCACAGCAGAAGGATAGGTAGAATTCAGGATCAAACTCACAGTTTCCTCCTCACAGCAGACGGTAGGATTCAGGATCAAACTCGACAAGTCATTTCAGAATTCAGACACCCAGCCTCATTTCGGCCCTGCTCGTCAATTGCTGTTGACCTATGAACTGTGCTAAGAAGGGACTCCATCAACAACGTCATTTGTAAGCAGGGAATGGGTTTATAGGTCCAGTTCCACCAAGTCAGTGTTGTAGTCGAGTCACTAAATCTCGAGTCCGAGTCGAGTCTCGAGTCCCCAGTGTTCGAGTCCGAGTCCAAGTCCGAGTCACCAAAGAAGTCGAGTCCCCATTACCCTAGTCTGAGTCCGAGTCCGAGTCATCAAGGTTGAGTCCGCTCCACTCTGGAGGTCAAAGAGCTGACATACAAATAAAACAGGGTCTACATTAAACATAAACGACACAGTGGTCACCGTTTCAAAGGGAGTTTATTTTCTTTGTGACACAATAGCCAAACAGATGCACTAGCCATCAATATATTGTGCCAAATGATTAGGGCCTATTAAAAAACAAATCATAAATAAATAAGTCTGAGTCAATGCAGTCAATGCTCGAGTCCAAGTCCGAGTCATCAGTGCTCAAGTCCGAGTCGAGTCACGAGTCCTGCAAATCAGTCCAGGACTTGCGTGCTACAACACTGCACCAAGTTATTGAATCCTCTAAAACAGTGGTTCTCAACCTTTTTACACCAAGTACCACCTGAGAACGTAGCTGGCTCTCCAAGTACCACCATATGGCCGACGTTAAAATACAGTCTATTCAGCTATGCACAGTTCACGCAGGAGGCAAATGTATTCCTAATACCATTATTTATTGTTAACTTTTGTCAGACACAGCCACAATGTACAAAGGGGTAGCACTAGAACTAGCAAACTCTTCACACAATTCTCATACAATGCAAGGGGCATTGAGAACATAACAACTAACAATCTCACATAGCAAGTGAGAAAATTAAGAACAACTGTATTTCAGCAAATGTACTTAATTATTTCTTTCAGGCTGGGAAATATAGTGTGAAATATAGCCCCAGTCAGGCCACTTTTTAAGCAGGGGGTCTGGGGGTCCCCCAGCAGGAATTATTTTGTTACAAAGACTTAATTTCCTGCATTCTGGTGCATGGATTTCTGAAATGTTACCCTTAAATACCAGTGTTTGTGATGGCATCACAAATTATTGTTAAAAAAACACACAGAAAGTGAAATATTTTCAATATATCAAATGCAAAGTCGGTTTTTCTGGGGGGGAGTATAATTTTTTTATCTGACATTACAGGGGGAAAAAAATGGTTATGATCAGGGCTGAAGTTGAATAAAAGATTTATGACTGTTTAGACTGCATTACTCTCTGTCACATTGATCTCCTGGTTGTTACCCACTTAGGTTATCTAACTATCGCGCCGCCACAACTAGAGTTGGCCTGACTGCAATAATTTTTTTTTATTAAAAATGTATATATAAAAAAAATAAGACATTTTTAAAGTTTTTTCAAGTACCACCAGCAGGGGGCCCAAGTACCACCGGTGGTACGCGTACCACAGGTTGAGAACCACTGCTCTAAAATAACAATTCTATAGTAAAAGGTAGGCTATTATATTAACATTGCCAAGTGTCAAAGTGGGAACAAAACCCTTTTTATTCAAAGACTTAATTTGTGTTTTTCTTTTATACAAGGGACATTTTATAAGGGCACGAGTCCAAATATTTAAAATGGAGGACATGAACATTTGGAACGAGACATTTCTAACAAGGCCTTGGACGGTCCAATCAAAAACGAGGAATAACACCTGCACACCTGCACACACACACACGCACACACAAAAACCCACACTAACACATTGCGAGGAGGTGATGATGAGAACGTAATAGAAAAAGGACAGCGAGGAGGTGATGATGAGAACGTAATAGAAAAAGGACAGCGAGGAGGTGATGATGAGAACGTAATAGAAAAAGGACAGCGAGGAGGTGATGATGAGAACGTAATAGAAAAAGGACAGCGAGGAGGTGATGATGAGAACGTAATAGAAAAAGGACAGCGAGGAGGTGATGATGAGAACGTAATAGAAAAAGGACAGCGAGGAGGTGATGATGAGAACGTAATAGAAAAAGGACAGAGAACATCTCTCGACGACCCCCGGTTGCTGGTTGACCTTGAACACAAGAGGCGCGGCATCACGTCGCCCCCTCCGCCCACACCCCCGCTGCGCGCGCTCCAGGCGGCGCCTGCGTGAAGAAAACACCTGGTCCTCCAGCGGAGGTGTGACTTTTAAACATCTCACCCCGCCGTGTGTCATCAACACGTACGTCCTGAGCCCCCGGGTCCATCCCCCACCTCGGAGCGGCGGGGGGAGGGGGAGGGGGGGGGGGGGGGGGGGGGGGGGCGGCAGGCAGAGTCAGCGGGAGGGGAGTCGATGGGGTGGTAATCTGGACGTTGTAACCAGCGACTCCTACAGGTCGGTGGGGGCAGTGTGAGCCTCCCACACGTTACTCCTCGCCAAAATGAGAGTCCGCGCTGGCGGGTGAAAAGATGTGACAGGCTGCCTCCTCGTGTGCCGGAGGGGACATGCGATGGGCTTCTATCCTCCCTGCAACCGGCCAGTGGGGGGCACATGCGAGCACCGTTCAAGACAGGGGAGGGGAGAATTGGCACGGCTAAATTGGGATGGGAGAAAAATTTAAAAAGAGGAGAAAAAGTGGATAAAAAAAACTCGTAAGACCCGACGGATCCTCCATAGAGCTCCTGAATCAAGTAGGTCTTTATAGTAGAGAGAAAAGGATTGTGGGGGTAGGTTGAGCCAGGTATTGGATTGGGGGGGGGGGGGGGGGGGGGGGGGGGGCAGGAGGGGGGAGGGGGGAGGGGGAGTTAGAAAAGGGGGGGGGGGGTATCAGGTGAGAGACAAAAGGTGGATAAATGGGGGAGGGTAGACAGATTGATCGATTGATTGATTGAAAACTTTATTAACAGATTGCAGAATGGGTACAATACAGTATGGCTCAATACACACAATTGTTAAAGGAAAACTCCAAAATTTTGGGAAATTAGCTTATTTAACATCTTCCCTGGAGTTAGACAAGAAGATACATACCTTTTTTGTCTCTCTGCATGCATTAGGCTTAGGGAACGCCCGCACCGTTAGCGTAGCTTATCTTCATCACTGGAAGTGGGTCAGACCTTTACCCTGAAGTTCCCTACAGTCCCCTACAGTCACGAAATACACTCCAAATACAACTCCAAAACGTTACTGTAAACATGTTGTGACCTGTGTATTTACCACGTGGAGAAATAAAAAATTATTGAATTCGACATTTACGTTTTCAAAGCAAATATACTCTGAACAATTTTTTGCCGAACCACTCCTCTCTGGGC
Organism: Notolepis coatsorum; assembly: GCF_963971535.1. NCBI lineage: Eukaryota > Metazoa > Chordata > Actinopteri > Aulopiformes > Paralepididae > Notolepis > Notolepis coatsorum. Next base: position 68,186 of record NW_028173714.1, on the reverse strand, counting down.
TCAGTGATTTCACGTCACCAGTGCTACTTTCTAACGTGACGCCAGTGTTTGTTTACATTTTCATTTCATTCAAAGGATCCGAACCGATTGAAGTTTATGGATACCATGACTGTGGTAAGTTTTCATTTATGTTTTTAGATGGAAGGCTGTATTCCATCTGTCTAACGTTAGCGAATATTGTGAGATTGATGAATAGGACAGTCACAACGTTGCTGGACTATCGACCTAGTTAGCCCCTTTCATGACTGCGATGCACGGCTACAGGGTTTGGGCGAGTGAATCCACACTTGTGGTATTATTATAACTCGTTTATTGTGTAACGCTAGCCCCTTAAAACTTACCACAGTCATGGTATCCATAAACTTCAATCAGTTCGGATCCTTTGAATGAAATGAAAATGTAAACAAACACTGGCGTCACGTTAGAAAGTAGCACTGGTGACGTGAAATCACTGAGCCCAGAGAGGAGTGGTTCGGCAAAAAATAGTTCAGAGTATATTTGCTTAGAAAACGTAAATGTCGAATTCAATTATTTTTTATTTCTCCACGTGGTAAATACACAGGTCACAACAATGTTGGAGTTTTCCTTTAACACTTTGCATGCCACGCCCAAGATTATTCGGGTTATTACCCCCGGGTTGAATGCCCAATCACGAGAATATTCGTTTGTTCTCTTTTTTATTTTTTTTTGCAAACTGAAATCATATTTCATCAACCGTGTCTACCGTTGGAAATTCAGCTACCTCAGGCGCTCAGATGTGAAAAAAGCGCCCCCTATCGTCTCCCAGATGGTAATTCACCCAACTCAATGAAAATGAATGAGGAAAAAAAACCTGCACTCCACATTTTACTTCTCACTCATGCAACCGGTGTCTACCAGCTTCATGCTGGACTCTCGGAGCATCGGGGAATATGTGTTTTACAGTGAATCACTAAAAGGAGCGATTTTTTCGAATGGCGATCAGGAATTGGAATAATCCATTTGGATACCATCTGATCTCAGGTAAGCAATCTATGTTACCAGTCTAAGGATAATCAGACCCGTTTTCACGGATATATAAGATTTTATGTGATTATGTGATATCGCTGTTTGACTGTGCGCGCCGTCAGGAAATAGGAGACTCGATTTTCAGCTTGCCGCAAGAGCGTGCATGCGTACACATATACTATCGATAATCTAGCATTTATTTGAAAACTATTCATAAATAGGCCGAAAAATGACAACGTTCTAGAATATTCCAGGAAAAGGCGATTATCAGGGAATCTCTTATTTTTTCCGTGAAACCGAGTGCTTTTCAGAATGGTAGAAAACGGAAATGAACCGATAAAAAACGACAATGTTGACTGGAAAATTAGTCTTTGATAAGCGACGGGCAGATTAGACACATAGCCATAATTTAAAACATAGATTAGGTGATATTAACGCTAACATTGAAGTGGCCCTGGGCATTCAAGGGACTAATAATGAATAAAACTTGGGCAGTGAAAGTGTTAAGGGGATGCAGACCAGGGCCCTGTTTCTTGTACGTGGTTCAACTAAGTCGATCAAGATGTCATTATCCAGCTTCAGTTAACCCGATGTTTGAAGCCGGGATTTTCCTGTTCCACGAAGGTGGATTCAGTCTCGTTAACTCAAGCCAGACTTGCGACTCAGGCTAAATGCGCGCGGCCGCTTTAGGTGAAAAGCCAGCACGTATCGATGGCAGAGATCCTGATTCTCTAACGGCATTGATTGATTAATTGATTTAAGACTTTATTGACAGATTGCAATACGGCTCAATCGCCTCGCCGACAAGTTAAATGCGTTATCTATAGGCTAATTTTAAGTCCCTCATTACCTCAATCAATCAGATTATATTTCTTTAAACTTGCCTGCTGGATTGAATAATCAAATGAGATCTTGCTAGCGAAAATAATTAGTTAACTGTTATACAGAATTACGATACGGCTCTCTTACCCATTGATTGATGTATAGTCAATCTTTAACTTATCTCCAATGTGGTCTAACGGGTTGTTCTTTTGACTTTCACACAGACGACCGGGGTTCGAGACCCTAGTCGTCTCCTTCTTTTTGCAATATAGGAATAATTCAATTTGGTGCACGTTGAGAGCTATATAAAGAATGACATCCTCAATGCATGTAGATTTATAATATTTTAACTTAAAACCAGGCTACTTTGGCGTATAATCATTAATATTATATTCAAAAAAATGATATTGGAAACAGCGGGTTTTGAACCCCGGTCGCTGGGTTGGCAGGCTTGAGCACTACCGCTGCACCACTGTGCCAGATGGGATAAATTCATTGTTTATACATTAATGAACGAGAGACCCGTGTTTAGAATATCCTTTGTTTTGAATGAAGTTTATCTCTTTATCCTCATTCATTAATGTGACGTCAACGGCTCATTCAATTTCTCAAATCCGTCATACAGCGCATCTCATCAGACATCTTAATCCCAGTTACAATTAAAATAACCACATAATGTGTACATCGCACGAGCGAGCGCCACCGTCGCCACGGTATATATAACGTGCATTATTTAGGACAAAGTGAATTTAGTATCAGCATTTTGGGTCTATTTTACATTTCAAAAGCCCCCTCTGGAAGAATGGAGCACAAAAACGTAATTCAGAATGGTATAATGCAGATCCTAGGCTGTGGGAATAATTTCAGGAAACGAGCTGTCACTTTCTTTGCGGGGGCGTGGCTCTGCGTGATCCGGCTAACTTGAACTTGAACTCTGCTTTCGACCAGGCTCAAACTTTTGGATCTGTTGTCATGGTGATTTGGAAAATCCACGTACATGGAACCGGAAAGTCCGGCTAACTCAGTTATCCAGTTAAAGTTATCCGGCTAACTCAGTTATCCAGGTACAAGAAACAGGGCCCAGAGAAAGACTTTCGTCTTGTTTACATCAGGCCGGAGTGTAAAGTACTTGAGTAATTGTACTTTGTTACAATACTTAAGTACTGTTTTGTGGGATTTGTACTTTACTCGAGTATTATTAGGTTTGTATACTTTGTACTTTTACTCCATTACATTTCAGAGAAAAAAAACATACTTTTTACTCCTTACATTTAAAATGCAGACCTACAAAGTACAAAGTACAAACCATTTAAAAATCGTATATTTGAATTGTTTATCTCGCCAAACTAAGGTTAACGTTATTAATCCTGCGACCGCAGGTAAACAGCCAATCAAATCCCCATCAATGGAAAATGAACCCGCCCATACCCATGCTGATTGGTCCTTGTGCAACACTAGAAAGCGGGGATCTTTGAATAAACACCTGTTATCAGAAGAATAGACAGTCAAGTTTCAAGTTTCAAGTTCAAGTTTCTTTAATAGTTGTCATACAGAAGTACAGAATACTTTCATACAAAATGCTTCTTACTGTTACGCTCCAGAGACTGTGCTAGACAAGATAGTATCAAATAACATAGTGCATGTAATTTAGAAGAAGAAAATGAGGTCACAGTGTTCGGTATAGACATATGTACAATGTTCTGAGTTACCATATAATAATATACAATACTATGCAGTGTACTAATGTACAGTACTATATAGTGCAAAGCAGAAATGGGATGAGGTACAATTTAGGTACAATTTACAGTAAGGTGTACGAGTTGTAGTGCAATCCTTCATCAATAAATATAAAGTGTGGGGAGTGGGTGCTACAGTGTGTTTGTTTAAAGTGGGTGTGTGCTATAAAGTGTGTGGAGTGGGTGCTACAGTGTGTTTGTTTAAAGTGAGTGTGTGCGTGTGGATGTGTGTGCTATGTGCGTTTGGTGGTTGTTGTTGTGTAGTGTTCATTGTTCGTTTAGCAGCCTGATGGCCTGGGGATAGAAGCTTCTTCTGAGTCTTTCTGTGCTCGCCTTGAGACTCCGGTATCGCTTGCCTGACCGCAGCAGTTCAAAGAGGCAGTTGTTCGGGTGACTGGAGTCTTTAATGATTCTCTTAGCCTTGCCCTTGCAACGCTTGTTGTAAATGTTCTGGAGGGTGGGGAGCCCCCCTCCAATTGTGCGTTCGGCTGAACGTGTCACTCTTTGTAGTCTGCTTCGGTCTTGTGCAGTGCTATTCCCAAACCAGGAGGTGATGTTGCCGGTCAAGATGCTCTCTATTGTACATGAGTAGAAGTTCTTAAGGATCTTCTGACTGACTTGGAACTTCCTTAGGCGCCTGAGGAAGTAGAGGCGTTGTCGTGCCTTCTTCACAACACTGTCAATGTGTGTGGTCCATGTCAAGTCCTCGGATATGTAGGCTCCGAGGTACTTAAAGCTGTTGACTCTCTCAACCGGTGCCCCGTCGATGCTGAGGGGGCTGTAGTCCTTGACCCCCGACCTCCTGATGTCCACAATCATCTCCTTTGTTTTGCTGACGTTCAGGGAGAGGCTGTTTTCCTGGCACCATCCCGCCAGGACCTTGACCTCTTCCAGGTAGGCCCTCTCGTCGTTGGCAGAGATCAGGCCCACCACCACTGTGTCGTCAGCAAATTTGATGATTGTATTGCTACTCCGCTGAGCCACACAGTCGTGTGTGTACAGGGAGTAGAGGAGGGGACTCAGAACACAGCCCTGGGGGGCCCCTATGTTGAGGGTGATGGATGAGGAGGTGCAGTTGCCTGCTCTCACCACCTGGGGTCTGCCAGTCAGGAAGTCCAAGACCCACTGGCAGAGGTCATAGTTCAAGCCCAGGTCCCTGAGCTTGGCTATGAGTATGGAGGGGACTATGGTATTGAATGCCGAGCTGTAGTCGATGAATAGCATTCTCACATAGTTCCCCTGCCTCTTGTCCAGGTGTGATGCTGCTGTGTGCAGCACATGGGCTATGGCGTCCTCCGTGGACCTGTCAGAGTGAGAAGCCATAGAAGATGGCCACAATGAGTGATGAAGAGGACGAAACGGTCGGCGACGGCGTGGACGGACAAGACGAGCATCCATGGCCCTATCTACATAAAAAATACATAGTTTGCGGCTACATGGCGTAGTGGGCAAGGCGCTCGCCACGAATGCGGAGACGCTGGGCTCGCCTGTTCGAGCCCAGCGCTCCACATTGCTTTCAGTTTAGCTGGTCGTTCATACTAATACACATTGGCCGTATTAGGGGGTGGGAAACTGATGGGTGGGGATCGGGCGTTGTGGACAGCAACTCCTAGAATCAGGAAGTGTCGGGGGCAGCGTGAGCCTCCCACGCGTTACTCCTCGCCACTGAGAGATCGAGCTGCGCAGGTGAAAAGATGCGACTGCTGTTACCTCAAGTACCGGAGGGGACTTGTGCTATGTATGACTTAGTCCACATTGCAGCCGGCTTGTGGGAGGCAAGAAACAGCGTCCGTGACAGGGGAGGGTTGAATTGGATGATACGAAATTGGGATGGGAGAAAATATAGAAAATGGGAGAAAAAGTGGATAAAAAAGAAAAAAAAATACATAGTTCAAGGACTCCAACCTTATAGTGTTGTTGAGTTGCCATCATTCAAAAACCTGATAAATGGTTTGCGACCAAGCACTAACGTCATTACGAGGCCCACTGGCCGCTCGAAGATTAGCAAAGCTGCTCAAACCATGAAAGAGAAAGTCACTGCTGCTATGAGTGAAGTTGACTGGATCGCGACAACAACAGATTGCTGGACAGCCCGACAAAGAAGTTTCATTGGGGTAACCGCTCACTGGATCGACACTGAAAGCTTTGAAAGTCGTTCTGTTGCACTTGCCTGCAGAAGACTGAAGGGCTCCCATACATTCAATGTTTTGGCCAGTGCCTTAAACGACATTCACTTGGAATACAAAATCCAATTATGCTGTGGTTAATATTGTGATATTATTCAGTGTACTCCAGTATCCTGTCTTTAATATTGTGATATTATTCAGGGTACTCCAGTATTCTGTCTTTAATATTGTGATATTATTCAGGGTACTCCAGTATTCTGCCTTTAATATTGTGATATTATTCAGGGTACTCCAGTATTCTGCCTTTAATATTGTGATATTATTCAGGGTACTCCAGTATTCTGCCTTTAATATTGTGATATTATTCAGGATAATCCAGTATGCTGTGGTTAATATTGTGATATTATTCAGGATACACCATTCTGTTTTTAATATTGTCATATTATTCAGGATACTACAGTATTCGGTCTTTAATATTGTGATATTATTCATGCTGTGATGTGAATGCCGTCCATGTTAGTTTACCTTCAATGGAGAAGTGCATAATTTTAATGCAAAAAAAAGTGTCCTCTGTTCTTTCATTTCAGCATTGTCTATCGCAGAACACATTCCAACTTGGCCCACGATGGAATGAGTTTGAGACCCCTGGTCTATCCCTTTAAAAATAAATGTACTTTAACTTTTTAGTACTTAAGTACATTTAGAAGTAGGACTTTTTTACTTTTACTCAAGTGTGTTTGTAGCCAGATACTTTGACTTTTACTTGAGTCAGATTTTGAGACAGTACCCATACTTTCACTTAAGTATAATTTCTGGGTACTTTTTACACCCCCCATTTTCAATTCATAATGACATTTATGACATACATGACATACAGGTATACAGTACTGTTACATTTGTGACATACAAGATATGCAAATATACAGTACTGTTAAACAGAGATCCTAACAGAAACTATATACATACGATTGGAGAGGTGTGTGGGGGGGAGCAACACGGACGGGAGGAGGGTTGGAAACATGACTGAGATATGTTTGAGGGGGGAGGGGATCCTTATTCCACAAGACACTGAGGTTACTCTCGAGCTTACAAAACAAGACGTAGTTTGTCAGTAAGTGGTCGGAGATCATACTTTTAAATGCAGCAAAAGATGGAAGAACCTTCAGCTCCAGAGTCAGTCGGAGGGCGTTCCAGGTGTTGGAAGCGTCAAAGGAAAAGCAGCCGTTACTAGTTCAGAGCAAACTGGAGGAACCCTAATAACCAACCACATCATTTGAACGCGTTGAATAGATTAATCCATTCAAACCTTTATTTATATCGTGAAAGCACTGAGGTTTCCCCTCATTTACAGTGATGACGAGTTAACAAAACACAAATATCATAACAGTTATGAATTACAATGAATTACAATTACAATTATTACAATGGATTAAAAACAATTACATGATTCAGTAAATAGGTCAAGTGCAATGTGTTTAAACTCCATGACTGCCGGGAATGCTCCGAGCTTAAGAGTCTGTTGCAGGGTATTCCATGTGTATGGAGCATCGTAGGAGAAGGCAGAGTTTCCAAGCTCAGACCGAACTCGAGGCACCCTAAGCACAAGCCGATCATTCGTGAATGAATAGATTCCATTCCAACAATGTTCAGTTCAGTTCAGTTTAGTTATTATATACAACGGTCATTCCATAAATCACCAAACTTTTACCAGCTGCTATTGCAGCATTGTCCAATTGTCCGAAAAGGGTTAGGGAGAAGCACTAGGCTTGTCGGGCCCTACCCCTGATGACTTACGTTTCATTTATTTTTATTTTTTCATTTTTTTCATTTACATACATACATAGTAGATACATATAGTACACATTTCAGTGCACACATATAGTACACATTACAGTACACATTACAGTATAGTATACCTGCAGTATATAATAGTATATATAATAGTATATAGTACATAATAGTGTATACAGCACGTCCTAAAAGTCTGTGCCGACCAACTGGCCCCGGTATTCACTGACATCTTCAACCTGTCCTTGGAACAGGCTGTCATCCCCACCTGTCTGAAGAAGTCCACCATCATCCCTGTACCCAAAAAATCTACGCCCGCTTGCCTCAACGACTACCGCCCTGTAGCCCTCACCTCCATAGCCATGAAGTGCTTTGAGAAGCTAGTGAAGGGCTACATCTGTTCCTCCCTCCCCATCAACCTGGACCCCCTGCAATTTGCATATCGCCCCAACAGGTCCACGGAGGACGCCATAGCCCATGTGCTGCACACAGCAGCATCACACCTGGACAAGAGGCAGGGGAACTATGTGAGAATGCTGTTCATCGACTACAGCTCAGCATTCAATACCATAGTCCCCTCCAAACTCATAGCCAAGCTCAGGGACCTGGGCTTGAACTATGACCTCTGCCAGTGGGTCCTGGACTTCCTGACGGGCAGACCCCAGGTGGTAAGAGCAGGCAACTGCACCTCCTCATCCATCACGCTCAACATAGGGGCCCCCCAGGG
>NW_028173714.1:0-55000 GCF_963971535.1 Notolepis coatsorum | reverse complement strand
ATATATTGTAATGCTTGTTCACAGAACAAGAATGTAGCCCTTCAAAACAAAGAAAGCAAGTCTGCCTTGGGTATAGAGGTTTTGAAACCTAATTATCAAAATTTACGAGTTGGAGTGTTGGTTATTCAAAGCATAAAACGGCATAGATTGAGTTTTCTGGGTGATATTTGGACATTAACACTTCAAATGATTGACGCCACAACTACGGTTATTTAAGCAGATTCGGATTGAGACACCAACTACACTGTGATTTTCTCCCACCAAAATCGATCGACAATGTAACTGGGCAATGGTCTGAGATAAAAAAATATTGTGATATTTGGAAGAGATGATGTTGGATGTTCATTTGGAATCAGTTATAAAATAATCGATCCTTGTATATGATTTATGTATGTAATTAAAGGAGAAATCTCTATCTGTGGGCAGGGGGCGAATTTAGAGCCCGCCACCCACCATTGGCGCTCAGTTTTTACATTTGGCGCCTCCCACTGAGAGGTCTGCCCGCCGTGTGGCGTGTAATCAATCAATCAAGTTCATAACGATACTCTTATTTTGAAAATCTGTGCGGGTCTCATTTCCGCCCCAAGCGCAGCTCCAGTCATAATATCGATGGCTCCGGCAGTTAGCAACATTCGGTTCGTATGATACTCATATTTTGAAAAAAATCGTGGCAACGAGTCATATCCGCCCAGCCCTGCAGCGGGATACTATTGGCTTCTGCTCGTATCAACACAGAGGCAGTCTGCTCTAGTCTAGAGCGGACCTCCATGAGCTACAGTAGAAGCCCTTAGAAGTCCAGCTTTTACTGCTACTCTACCACTATTCCACCACTCCACTTTGTGACTTCTATTGTTCTGGATTTCACACCTCCACTGCCTGCCACAGGCTGGAAAGATTTTCATCTTACATTTTTATTCGTCCCAAATGTCCCAGCCCCATCCAATTTCTTAGCTTTTTTCACTGTTTATTTATCATGCATTGCAACACTAATATATGGTACAGTAGCCCAAGTCAGACTGCCGATATAAAAATTATCTTGGGGGTCTGAGGGCAGAAGCCCCCGACCCCCTCCCTGGGGAAGCACGTAGGTTAAGTACCCTCGCTTTGTTTACTGCAGAAAATTTACTTAAGGACTTAGGTTAAGTACCCTCGCTTTGTTTACTGCAGAAAATTAACACCTAGTGCTAGTTCTAAACTGACATCGAAGTGACATTGGAGTGGCAGAAGGGACCCGATTCTGAAAAGATTCATCTGTACCGTTACTGTTTAAACAATGACCCAGTCAACTATTCACTTTTAGTTTAATACATGACGAGGCATTGTCTAATGGTATCTAGCTGGCTAGCTACTGATAGCTGCTGATATCAACAAATGCTCCAGCAATAGTCGACTCGAGTGCATAATACCTCCGTTCCCTCGTTAGCTAGCTCACGTTAGCTAGCTCACGTTAGCTAGCTCACGTTAGATCTATATGTCCCAGTAAACTAAATTGTCTTAACGTTATCTAGCGGGCTAGCAGTAGCTACAGATAGCTCCTGATATCAATGTCTTATAACATTGATTCAATGCGTATTCTAGCTGAGGGCATGTTGAATGTGATTTGACCAAAGAACCGTAACATTATACCAATAGGGTCCAGCTGCAGCGCCGGAGAATCCTTGCATGCTGAATGTAGGGTCTAGCTGAATATAGGGACTAGCTGCAGCGCCGGAGAATCCTTGCTGGAGCTGGAGGCTACTCAAGTATACACACAGACAGTGGAGCTGTTTGCAGATAGCGAGCATTTTGACTTATTGCGTGGTGGCGATGTCTCGCAGATAATACAACTACAAGTATGATTATATAATATATATTTTATAAAAAAAAAAATTATATAAAATATATATATATTTTTTTGTAATCAAAAAAAATTTGGCAGGTAAGAAATATGCTTGGCGGGTAGATTCTTCCCATCTACCCGCCACTGGCCGGTGAGTCAAAAAGTTAATTTCGTGCCCTGTCTGTGGGGTGCTGTAGCCTCCATTATGTCTAGAAGGTTCAGTGATGTTGTTTAACACTGCGGTGGAGTTAAGAGGAGTGGCTGGGCGAGAAGACCCATGAATGGCTCCAGACTGCAATTCAAATCTCCACCCACTATTAGATGTGTAGTTGACAATTCAGGTAATATATTAAAAACACTTTTATTCGGGGCATATACATTTAAAGGAACGCCAACATTTTGGGAAATTAGCATACCGTCTTCTCCAGAGAGAGACAAGAAGATGGATACCAGTTTCCTCTCTGTGTGTTCAGTAGAAAGCTATCTGGCTATCTTAGCCTACAGTAGCTTAGCACAAATGAATAGAAGCGGACAGTACCAGTTAGCCTAGGCATTGTCCAACTAACACCTCTCCCGAAGGCTAACCGGCACTGTCCGCTTCCATTCATTGTGCTAAGCTAGGCTAACATGCAGCCAGATAGCTTTCTACTGGACGCACAGAGAGGAAACTGGTATCTATCTTCTTGTCTCTCTGGAGAAGACGGCAAGATAATTTCCCCAAATGTTGGCGTGTTCCTTTAAGAAAGTAACATGAAATGATAATACATTGGCTGTGACTATCAAATAGCGGCTGTTACATGTGTGTTTCAGATAGACCTCCTGAGGTCTACAGCACAGTGCCGTCATGGTTATCAGAACGCGGAGGTCACCGGATCCTAACCGCGGCAGTGTGGTCGTGCACTCCAAGGGGTCGGAGCGGCTCGAACGGTCAACCATTCAGAAAACCCAGTCGCCGCTTTCACCATATCAACAAAGCGGCGTCCAGGTCGTGCGTCTTCATGAGCCTCTACGGTACCGGGCTTTGGGGGGAGAATCTCTAAAGTTCATAAATATTGATTGAGCCGTCCCATGAGCCAGAGGAATGGTATATTATGTGTGAATTATTCAATTGAGTGTTTTTCACTACCACACTACAGACGGTTAACCCTTTCACTACCACACTACAGAAGGTTAACCTTTCACTACCACACTACAGAAGGTTAACCTTTCACTACCACACTACAGAAGGTTAACCTTTCACTACCACACTACAGAAGGTTAACCTTTCACTACCACACTACAGAAGGTTAACCTTTCACTACCACACTACAGACGGTTAACCTTTCACTACCACACTACAGACGGTTAACCCTTTCACTACCACACTACAGGTTAACCTTTCACTACCACACTACAGACGGTTAACCCTTTCACTACCACACTACAGAAGGTTAACCTTTCACTACCACACTACAGAAGGTTAACCTTTCACTACCACACTACAGAAGGTTAACCTTTCACTACCACACTACAGAAGGTTAACCTTTCACTACCACACTACAGAAGGTTAACCTTTCACTACCACACTACAGAAGGTTAACCCTTTCACTACCACACTACAGACGGTTAACCTTTCACTACCACACTACAGAAGGTTAACCCTTTCACTACCACACTACAGACGGTTAACCTTTCACTAGTACCACACTACAGAAGGTTAACCCTTTCACTACCACACTACAGAAGGTTAACCTTTCACTACCACACTACAGAAGGTTAACCTTTCACTACCACACTACAGACGGTTAACCGTTCACTACCACACTACAGACGGTTAACCTTTCACTACCTCAATGGACGCATTCTGCAGTCAGTCGTTTATGATTAATGATGACTAGTGTGTGGACTATATGGTGAATCACTGTCAAGCCTTTAATTGATGTTGCTAGGGCAACGGGTGCAGTTCTGCTGGACAAACAAACAAACAAACAAACAAACAACGGTGGTTTATACACAGGTTTGTCTGTGATGGCCCACCGCAATATCAAACAGGCCCACCCCAAATTTCCCAAATGGATACAATGACACACACAAATAACCTGACAGCCAGTAGGGAAAACACTTCAAGTATTATATTTTGAGTACTTTTTAAACTACAACAATTTGACACCTGTTAAATTCAAGTTACTTTTGAATGAGACGGTTTTGCCGATAACAATGTGTCACACAGCCGTGAAAACGTTAAATCAGCGCGGCTGAAGCACACACCCCATTTAATAGGACCGCTAAGAGGTTATTGCGTCGAGGACTGAACACTGCCAAGAACTGCAGTATGAGTAAGAGAATAATTATGGACTTCTGGTCCAAAAATGCATTTGATAGCAACTGTTTTACGACTTCCACATTCTACTGAACGGAGGACTTCTGCAATTGCCAGAGTAGTACGCTGTCAGGCCAGAAATATCCTCCAGTCATACTTTGAAGAAATCACATATAATTGACAACTCTGGCCCACACACCCGCACGCACGCACACACGCACGCACACACACGCACACGCACACACACACACACACACACGCACACACACGCACGCACACACACACACACACACACACACACACACACACACACACACACACACACACACACACACACACACACACACACACACACACACACACACACAAGCGAAGTATATGAGAAAGACCTATGGCCCTGACAGAACTAAACATCTAAAATACTCCTGTGCTGAAGCACATGGTTTTTTATGTGTATCTGCCAATTTCATGATCTTACATATTGTTATGTGCATCAGTGATAATCAACCCATAAACAAAGAGGCCTACTAAGATGTTGGATCCTAATATGAAAAACGATGTGATCTAATGTTCTATGCCTTACCTTGACTTTGTCTATTTAGCTGCCATCTATTTTATGCTCATTTTATGCTCATTTTATGTCCGCACTTTATGCATTGCTCTTAATCTGCCAATTTTGTGCGCATTTTATGTCTGTCTTTTTACTGCTTTGGAGCACTTTGAGCACCTCTTGTATAAAAGGTGCTTTTATTATAAGTTTATTATTATTATTATTATTATTATTATTATTATTATTATTATTATTATTATTATTATTATTATTATTATTATTATTATTATTATTATTATTATTATTATTATTATTATTATTATTATTATTATTATTATTATTATTATTATTATTATTATTATTATTATTATTATTATTATTATTATTATTATTATTATTATTATTATTATTATTATTATTATTATTATTATTATTACCCACACTCTCTCTCTCTCTGATGCTCTTCGTATACCCAGCACCAACGCTGGCTCGGCTGGTTTCATCACGTTGTCTTTAGGGGTGGGAATCACCAGTTTCATCATGTTGTCTTTAGGGGTGGGAATCACCAGTTTCATCACGATACGATGCGATATTGATTCTTTGGACAACGATACGATATTTGCCGATATCACAAAGTCTGCCACGATACGATACGATTCGATTCAGGTGCCTGCGATCGATACGAGACGATATTATATGCCCATTTAACACAAATCAGTAACATTTAGATCAACTAAAAAAAGGCAACGAAATATCATTTGACATTTTAATTTTTGAGCTCTTCCAGACATTTAAATGAAAAACAATCTATACAAATAGACCTCCTGTTCACTGTAAAGTGCCACGTTTTGATATATTGAGCTTTAAACTTTAAGTAAATTTTTTGGAACTCACACCACGCAACCTAAAACCCCTTCCTCTCCCAAAACCGCTCCTACAAATGTTTTATGTTGCATGATGATCATGAATAAATGTATGATGTATTGTATGCATTGTTTAAATATCAACATTATCTGTCCATCCTCAGTCAATTTACTATCAATATAACATACTCCTCTGACTTCATCTGGTCTTTTCAAACACACACACACACAGAACGGGAGAATGCCCCTCCCCCCTCGATGTATCGTCCCACCCCTAGTTGTCTTGTACTCGCACAGTGGCACACTACAGGGGCTGTCAGTGGCCGTCAGTGGGCAGCGTGTCGATGTGTCCTTGAGCAAGACACTTAACCCCTAATTTCTCCCGATGTGCAGGTTGGCACCTCGCATGGTCGCCTCCGCCGTCGGTGTGTGAATGTGTGAGTGAACGGGTCAAATGCGAGGAACAAATTGTAAAGCGCTTTGGATAAAAGCTGCTATATAATTTACATTTAGTCATTTAGCTGACGCTTTTATCCAAAGCGTCTTACAAGTTCTGTACGACAAGTCAACAGGAAGGGCACAACTCTATCAGCTGAGTAACAATGTTCATCAAAGTGTTGAGTGCTACAGTGTTGGTTAGTATATTAGGACAAGTGCATGACAGTAAGGTTAGGCCTAACAAAATTAATAGTTGGTTTCAGGTTGCCGACCGACCCTGCCGATTTAGGTGCGACCCAATATATTTTATGAGTTTTTAAAAAAAATTATAAAAAATTATATATATATATATATTTTTTTTTTTTTTTTTTTTTAAGAATAAAGTTTCATAGAAATCTTAGTCAAACATTTAGTATTATGGATATTAAACATGCTGGCAGAGTACATGCATCCATGTTGTTGTGAACATTTTAATTAAATAAAGAAATTCCCTATCCATAGTCGCCGTGGGAAAGAATAAAATAAAAAAATAAAATAAAATAAATTCCCTACCTACCCATGGCCAAACTGACAACCAACCTGAAACCAACTATTAATTTTGTTAGGCCTTAGTTAGGGTTAGATATCTTTATTTTTTTAATTTTAATTTTTAGATAATGGTGCATATTTAGTCGACGGCGAAAGATTGGACGGGTTTCGGCTGTCCTAACTGGAGTGGGTAGTTCATTCCACCATTGTGGGGCAAGGACCATTTAACATTTATTACATCCATGGTAATGTTTCTCAAACCATTTCACGTCAAGGACCCCAATTTGTCACATAACCGGTCAGGGAGCTCCATGTGATTAGTCTCAGGGGCCCCTGTTTGAGAAGATCATTGTTTTTAGATTGATTTCTAATGTATGTGTCGGAGATAACAGCAGAGAGTGAAACCTATGATCAGAATATCCATACGTTCTCTCAGTGGGCTACACTGCTAGTGAATAAAGCCCCTCAAGGACCCCTGGTCAAGGACCCCTGCTCAAAGACCCCTGCTCAAAGACCCCTGCTCAAAGACCCCTACTCAAGGACCCCTGCTCAAGGACCCCTGCTCAAAGACCCCTACTCAAGGACCCCTGCTCAAAGACCCCTGCTCAAAGACCTCTACTCAAGGACCCCTGCTCAAAGACCCCTACTCAAGGACCCCTGCTCAAAGACCCCTACTCAAGGACCCCTGCTCAAGGACCCCTGGTCAAGAACCCCTGGTCTAACTGATGCTGTGTCCACCAGGCCAAAAGGATCTCATTGCAAAGCACTATATATACATTTGGGGGGTGAATAACTTCTACCTATTCTTTTTAACCCGTTCACTGCCACACTACCAAAGGGTTTTAAAGTACATTTATTGTAATGTATAATATAACCGATAGGGCACACAGACGCTCATCTGCACCTTTGTTTACACCGTTTATCTTTCTAATATCTTTATATTCAGAGTGTAATTATATTATTTACACTGTTTATTTTTTAGCATCACATCTTTATATTCAAATAAAATTGTATCGCCTATAGTTATGTCTTTCTACTAGTACTATTACCATGCCTATAGGCCGACCTCTCCCCCCCCCCCCCCCCCTGTGCTGCTATGACATCATGATTTTCCCCGAGGGGATCAATAAAGGAACATTGTATCTTAAACACAAAACGCAAAAGCAACAACTTTAGCGCACGCCGCTCCGAACATCTCTAGGGGAAACGATGATATTGTTACGGCAAAAAACAATCCTCATAATGACCATGTTAATTTATTCCATAGTGCCCAGCCCTCCACTCTCAATAAACCCAAAGAGATCAGGACCGAGGGGACTCATCGCTCCTAGAGCGGCTGCATATTCTTAATGGCTGTTCTGAGGGACCGTTATTGTACTAAGAGCACATATTTATTGACTGCTAAGGCCCTGGGATCATAGCTTCAGCTTCCGCGTCCATAAATGTGATTTTACAACCCGTATCCATGATGGCCGTCTGATCAGAGAGTGGATCTTGTGATTTGTTCCAGTGGCTTGAAGCGTGCACTATAGACATGTATAATACTGTACCAATATGCACTATAGACCTGTATAATACTGTACCAATATGCACTATAGACCTGTATAATACTGTACCAATATGCACTATAGACCTGTATAATACTGTACCAATATGCACTATAGACCTGTATAATACTGTACCAATATGCACTATAGACCTGTATAACACTGTACCAATATGCACTATAGACCTGTATAACACTGTACCAATATGCACTATAGACCTGTATAATACTGTACCAATATGCACTATAGACCTGTATAACACTGTACCAATATGCACTATAGACCTGTATAACACTGTACCAATATGCACTATAGACCTGTATAATACTGTACCAATATGCACTATAGACCTGTATGATACTGTACCAATATGCACTATAGACCTGTATAATACTGTACCAATATGCACTATAGACCTGTATAACACTGTACCAATATGCACTATAGACCTGTATAATACTGTACCAATATGCACTATAGACCTGTATAATACTGTACCAATATGCACTATAGACCTGTATGATACTGTACCAATATGCACTATAGACCTGTATAATACTGTACCAATATGCACTATAGACCTGTATAATACTGTACCAATATGCACTATAGACCTGTATAATACTGTACCAATATGCACTATAGACCTGTATAATACTGTACCAATATGCACTATAGACCTGTATAATACTGTACCAATATGCACTATAGACCTGTTCGCCGACGACTTTTAGTCAGGGGAGTGCCATGGTTTCTCCATAGAGCTTCATTATACTTTTAGTCAGGGGAGTGCCATGGTTTCTCCATAGAGCCCCATTATACTTTTAGTCAGGGGAGTGCCATGGTTTCTCCATAGAGCAGCATTATACTTTTAGTCAGGGGAGTGTCATGGTTTCTCCATAGAGCTCCATTATACTGTTAGTCAGGGGAGTGTCATGGTTTCTCCATAGAGCTCCATTATACTTTTAGTCAGGGGAGTGCCATGGTTTCTCCATAGAGCTTCATTATACTTTTAGTCAGGGGAGTGCCATGGTTTCTCCATAGAGCTTCATTATACTTAGAGCGTCCATAGAGCTTGTGACTGCAACTTGTTCTTGTTCGCGGACGACTCAGCCCTGCTGGTCTCTGACAAGAACAAGTTACAGGTTGAAAAAACCCTCAGCTCAGAACTCGGCAGAATCTGCACCTGGCTCGCTGATAACAAACTATCATTACACATGGGTAAAACAGAGTCCATTCTCTTCGGATCAAATAACAAACTCAGCAAGACCGACGGCTTCTCAGTTACAGTGGGTGACAATATTGTCACAAGGAAAGATGAAATTACATACCTACTGTAGGTTCCATCCTAGAGGCAAATCTTTCCTGTGACAAAATGGCATCCAAGGTAATAAAAAAAGTCAACCAACAAACTAGATTCTTGTACAAGATCTCCTCTCTGGTAAACAAGAATACCCTGAAGACTCTGGCAGGAGCACTCATTCAAGGGTACTACGACTATGCTTGCACCTCATGGTACCAAAGCACCTCAAAGGCGCTAAAAACAAGATTACAAACATCACAAAACAAACTGGTCAGACTTCTACTTGACCTTACCCCTAGAACCCACCTCACCCCTGCCCACTTTGACAACCTAGGATGGCTTAGAGTAGACGACAGAGTACAGCAACTTGCAATGGGCCTGGTCTACAAGATACACTATACGACTAAGGTACCCATGTACATGTCAAAATACTTCCCAAAGGTCAGTGAATACCACGACCACAACACCAGAGGAAGCTCAACAAATCATGTTAAACCCAGATTCGGCTCAAACAAGGGACTAAACACGTTTAGCAATTATGCCACATCAATGTGGAACGCCCTACCCAAAGCTGTAAAGGAATGTGAATCCCTACCCACATTCAAAACCGCTCTTAAAGAGCACCTACGGGAGGCTGCAATTCTAAACTGGCCACCGTAAATGTCCAAACCCCCCCCACCCCCACCCCCTCCTAATAGACAGTCTCCTCCCCACCGCATGTATATATTCTCTCCCCACCGTATGTATATTTCTCTCCCACCCACCCACCCCTCCTAATGTACAGTCTCTTCCCCACCGTATGTATATATTCTCTCCCCACCGTATGTATATTTCTCTCCCACCCACCCACCCCCTCCTAATGTACAGTCCCCTCCCCATCATATGTATATACTCTGTCAGGATCTATGGGTAACAGTACTGTATATTTGCATATCGTATATATGTCACAAATGTAACAGTACTAAATACCTGTATGTCATGTATGTCCCTATCTATGCCATAAATGTCATGATGTCATGTATGTTGTGTATGTCATAAATGTCACTATGAATTGAAAATGGGGGTCCCTGATGTAAACGAGACGAAAGTCTTTTCTCAGGTCTGCATCCCCTTAACAATTGTGTGTATTGAGCCGTACTGTATTGTACCCATTCTGCAATCTGTTAAATAAAGTTTTCATTCATTCATACTTTTAGTCAGGGGAGTGTCATGGTTTCTCCACAGAGCCCTGTCGTACTTTTCTTTAGCGCAGCAGGTCGCGCAGGCCCGGGGCAACTTAGTCACGTGACTCAGTTGGTATCGCTGATTGGCTGGAACGCGGTATGTTTGTAAACAGCGAACAGGTCTACAGAACTGTCCTCATGCTGAAAGCCAATAGGGAGGTGTAGTCTGACGTCACTTTAGTTTCCCGCGCGGTCCACCCGTTTAGGGATTTATCATTGGGAAAATGTATTATCGGCTATTGTAATAATTCTGCCTCATGAACATTGGCAAGCTTTCCATTTTTGCACAAAATGAGTTCCCTTCTATCACTAACATTATTGTTTGAGCATTTTTGGTTGAAATAAAGTTAGTTAGTAGTTATAAAGTTTTTAATTTGTCGTTAAAAAAGAACTACACTTACCAGTAGAACGTCTCCCGTTCAGTGCTGTCGCCTCATACAGCCAGGAGTCTACGCTGTGGTGACGTCAGTCAGCAGCGCCAAAGTGAGTGTAGTTCCTCAGTGAACGAAAACATAAACGTTGTTATTTAGCAACTTTTAAGATAAATTGCGAGTTTTTTCATGTTGAGCTATAGATTGTGGATGAATACACACAGAAAGGTACACCGTGCCAATGTTCATGTTTTATTTGTTTTAAACGAGACGATTTAGAAATGGGTCCATTGGAAATACATGGCAATTTTGAGAAGGGTGGACCGCACGGGAAAAACCAATGACGTAACCACTACACCTCCCTATAGACCAGGAAGTAACCACTACACCTCCCTATAGACCAGGAAGTAACCACTACACCTCCCTATAGACCAGGAAGTAACCACTACACCTCCCTATAGACCAGGAAGTAACCACTACACCTCCCTATAGACCAGGAAGTAACCACTACACCTCCCTATAGACCAGGGAGTAACCACTACACCTCCCTATAGACCAGGAAGTAACCACTACACCTCCCTATAGACCAGGAAGTAACCACTACACCTCCCTATAGACCAGGAAGTAACCCACTACACCTCCCTATAGACCAGGAAGTAGGGCTGGGCGATATGGCCAAAAACGTTATCGCGATAAAATTAAAAAATTATTTTCATATAACTCTATATCGATAATTATCGTGGATATAATGTCTGTCAAGTTTAATTAACTTCTTATGCCCGGCGCCGATGGACGGGCTATTAATAGACTTGTTTTGCTGCTGCGAATGTCTCGAGTTGATGTCGTCATCAGTCCGCGCACGTTAGCAGTTAGCTAGAGCAAGCGGTGTATCCCATGACAATGTACTAAATATGACCCTAAAATACTCTGTTCCGCCCCAATACATTGCAACGACGTCCACCGTATACCCCACACTACTATAACCGTTACCCTCAGAATTAAAAACACACACCAACTCGGCAGGTAAACTATAAAATAGCGCCGTGCAAGCTAATTATCCTAGCCAGCTTTGTTTACTACTTGAGTCATACCTCTCTACGTCTCCTTCCACTGTCAGCCATCTCCTTCACTGATTGGTTGTTAGTGCGTGTGCTCATATCCAAGCTTGGAAAATAGATATATCGAAACTTTGCGACCACGTTTCATGTTTATTTCGAGGAAATAATTTATCGCAATAGTTATCGTTATCGTTTTATCGCCCAGCCCTACCAGGAAGTAACCACTACACCTCCCTATAGACCAGGAAGTAACCACTACACCTCCCTATAGACCAGGAAGTAACCACTACACCTCCCTATAGACCAGGAAGTAACCACTACACCTCCCTATAGACCAGGAAGTAACCACTACACCTCCCTATAGACCAGGAAGTAACCACTACACCTCCCTATAGACGATGCATCACAGGTCACTAACAGGTGGACAGGGTTCTATCCGGACAGAGACCTGTATCATAAATCATTGAGACTTAATTCCTTCTGACGGAGCGTTTATATTTTAACTGGAGCAGCTTTTCTAGCCTTTACGGTTCTGGTTTAGTGGCTTAGGAGGTGGGGGGGGGGGGAACAAATCCATACAGCGATATATCTCTGTATGAAATGCAAAACCTCCTATCTGCAAAATTTCTGATTTCACTTTGGATGATGAGAAAACCTCCTATCTGCAGTTTCAAGCAGCAAGACGTCTAAAAGTCTGAGGAAGAGCCTTATTTAACCTCTGTTTTCATCAGCTGTGTTCTCTCTATCTTTCTCACTGATCCCCTCATCACCAGGGACTGATTAACCTACCCAGGGCCCCCCGGGGCCTCCTCCATTACCCAGGGGCCCCCTGGGACCTCTTCCACCCTCTCAAGTGAAAGTGTCCCTCCATGGGCACCTGTTCTCATTGAAATTAATGAGATGTCTACATCCAGAGGATGGTGTAGTGGTTATGAACCCTGCCTCTGGAACCACATGTCTCCCTGCTGGCCTGGGATCAGATCCCACCAGAACCTTCTCTCCTGTGTCTCCCCTACTCTGTCTCCCTGCTGGCCTGGGATCAGATCCCACCAGAACCTTCTCTCCTGTGTCTCCCCTACTCTGTCTCCCTGCTGGCCTGGGATCAGATCCCACCAGAACCTTCTCTCCTGTGTCTCCTCTAATCTGTCTCTCTCTCAGCCTTCCTACTGTCTCAATAAACAACCATCTCTCCTGTGTCTCCTCTACTCTGTCTCCCTCTCAGCCGTCCTACTGTCTCAATAAAGAACCGTCTCTCCTGTGTCTCCCCTACCCTGTCTCCCTCTCAGCCTTCCTACTAAAATAAATGGCTGCCACCTCTTTTTTTCGTTTGTTCCCACGTGAAGACAGTTATAGGTAGTAAAATACCATAGTATGAGGTGATAAATGGAGAAAGTGAAGTTGTATCCTATGGAGAGAAGACAGCTTTCTAGTAAAAAGAGAAAATAAACGTGTGAGATGCCCCCCCCCCCCCCCCCCTGCAAATGTCAAACCCGGTACAGGCGATGTTCTGAGGCCTCCCTAGGGACACCTGCCCCGCACGCCCAGTGAGTAATCCACTCATACTCGTCCTCTGCGCGGGCAATTCCCTCTCGTCCCTCCCTCCTCTCTATCCCTCTTCCACCCCTCCCTCCTCTCTATCCCTCTTCCACCCCTCCCTCCTCTCTATCCCTCTTCCATCCATCCCTCCCTCCTCTCTATCCCTCTTCCATCCCTCCCTCCTCTCTATCCCTCTCCCACCCCTCCCTCCTCTCTATCCCTCTCCACCCCTCCCTCCTCTCTATCCCTCTTCCATCCCTCCCTCCTCTCTATCCCTCTTCCATCCCTCCCTCCTCTCTATCCCTCTCCCACCCCTCCCTCCTCTCTATCCCTCTCCACCCCTCCCTCCTCTCTATCCCTCTTCCATCCATCCCTCCCTCCTCTCTATCCCTCTTCCATCCCTCCCTCCCTCCTATCTATCCCTCTTCCATCCATCCCTCCCTCCTATCCATCCCTCTTCCATCCATCCCTCCCTCCTATCTATCCCTCTTCCATCCCTCCCTCCTCTCTATCCCTCTTCCATCCATCCCTCCCTCCTATCTATCCCTCTTCCATCCCTCCCTCCTCTCTATCCCTCTTCCATCCATCCATCCCTCCCTCCTCTCTATCCATCTTCCATCCCTCCCTCCTCTCTATCCCTCTTCCATCCCTCCATCCCTCCCTCCTCTCTATCCCTCTTCCATCCCTCCATCCCTCCCTCCTCTCTATCCCTCTTCCACCCCTCCCTCCTCTCTATCCCTCTTCCATCCCTCCATCCTCTCTATCCCTCTTCCTCCTCTCCCTCCTCTCTATCCATCTTCCATCCCTCCCTCCTCTCTATCCCTCTTATATCCCTCCCTCCTCTCCACCCCTCCCTCCTCTCTATCCCTCTTCCATCCCTCCCTCCTCTCTATCCCTCTTCTATCCCTCCCTCCTCTCCCTCCTCTCCCTCCTCTATATCCCTCTTCCACCCCTCCCTCCTCTCTATCCCTCTTCTATCCCTCCCTCCTCTCTATCCCTCTTCCACCCCTCCCTCCTCTCCACCCCTCCCTCCTCTCTATCCCTCTTCCATCCCTCCCTCCTCTCCCTCCCTCCCTCCTCTCTATCCCTCTTCCACCCCTCCCTCCTCTCTATCCCTCTTCCACCCCTCCCTCCTCTCTATCCCTCTTCCACCCCTCCCTCCTCTCTATTCCTCTTCCATCCATCCCTCCTCTCTATCCCTCTTCCATCCCTCCCTCCTCTCCCTCCCTCCCTCCTCTCTATCCCTCTTCCATCCCTCCCTCCTCTCTATCCCTCTTCCACCCCTCCCTCCTCTCTATTCCTCTTCCACCCCTCCCTCCTCTCTATCCCTCTTCCACCCCTCCCTCCTCTCTATCCCTCTTCCACCCCTCCCTCCTCTCTATCCCTCTTCCATCCCTCCCTCCTCTCCCTCCCTCCCTCCTCTATATCCCTCTTCCATCCCTCCCTCCTCTCTATCCCTATTCCATTAGTCCTTTTTTCTGCCTGCCGTTTCCTTTTCTTCACCCTTCTTTCTCCCTTTTCCTCTCCATTATGTGGACCTTGAATAACGCTCCCCTTTGGTCTCTCATCTCAAACTCTCTTTTTACTCAAAGTCTTTTTCTTTTGTACAGCCCCTGCGGCCGTCTTTGATAATTCTCCCTTTTTTCTTTTGTTGCGCTATCACTTCTCTCTTCCCCCCCCAACCCCCCCCCCCCCCCCCCCACCCACACACACACACACACACACCCACACACCCATCCCTCTGTGATATTCCCTTTTCAGTCCAGCGACCCATACCTCAAACAGTCCTTTCTGCCTTGCATCATTCATAGTTTTTGTTCCCTAATGCACTCTCTTTCATAGGAGCGTTATCCACATGTTCATCATTGGCTTTTATCCGTCCGACCATCACCCCATCCACTCACACACACACACACTCTCTCTCTCCCTCCCTCTCTCTCTCTCCCTCCCTCTCTCTCTTCTCCCTCGCTAATGTCTCATCTGTTACCTCCTCCCCTTCTATTTCTGTCCCAGCAACAAGCTCCATCAACAAGCTCCATCCTCGCTCCTCTTTCAACCCCTCCTCTCTTATACCACTCTACCCTGTATTTCTCCATCTCTCTCCTTCTCTTCAATGCTCCTTCTCCTTCTCACACTCCTCCCCTACCAGGCTCTCTCTTTCCAATACTTCTCTTCTCTTCTCTTGAATGCTCTCTCACCCTCATCTCTCTTTCTCTTTCCATTTTACTTTCCATCACTCTCACGTTCCTCCTCTTTTATTCCTCATTTATCCCTCCCTCCATCATTGTTCCCCTTCAACAGTACTCTCTCTATCTCTCTCTCTACCTGTCTCTCTCACCCTCTGTCTAGCTCTCTCTCTCTCTACCTCTCTCCATTTCTCTCTCTCTCTCTCCCTCTCCCCCTCTCTCTCTCTCTTCCCCGCTCTATCTCTCTCCCTCTCTCTCCCCCTCTCCATCTCTCTATCT
Organism: Notolepis coatsorum; assembly: GCF_963971535.1. Lineage (NCBI taxonomy): Eukaryota > Metazoa > Chordata > Actinopteri > Aulopiformes > Paralepididae > Notolepis > Notolepis coatsorum. Next base: position 39,000 of record NW_028173714.1, on the reverse strand, counting down.
CTCCCTCCCCCCCCTCTCTCCCCCCTCTCTCTATAGCTGTCTCTCCCCCCCTCTCTCGCCCTCTCCCCCCTCTCCCTATCTCTCTATCCATCTCTCTCTCTCTCTCTCTCTCTCTCTACCTGTCTCTCTCACCCTCTCTCTAGCTCTCTCTCTCTCTACCTCTCTCCATTTCTCTATCTCCCCCCTCTCTCCCCCCCCCCCTCTCTCTCTCTCTATCTCTCCCTCCCCCCCCCCCTATCACTCTCTCTCTCGCTCCCTTCCCCCCTCTCTCTCCCCCCTCTCTCTTTAGCTGTCTCTCCCCCCTCTCTCTCCCTCTCTACCTCTCCCCCCTCTCTATCTCTCTCTTTCTCTATCTCCCTCTCCCCCCCCTCTCTCTCTATCTCTCTCTAGCCCTCTCTCTCTCTCCTTCTCTCTCTCTCTCTCTCTCTCTCTCTCTCTCTCTCTCTCCCCATTTCTCTCTCATCCCTCTCTCTCTATCCCTCTCCCCCCTCTCTCTCTCTCCCACCCCTCTGTCTCTCTCCCCCCCTCTCTCTCTCCCCCTCTCTCTCTCCCCTCCCCCCTCTCTCCCCCCCTCTCTCTCTCTCCCCCTCTCTCTCTCTCCCCTCCTCTCCCCCCCACTAAAGATGGCGGAAACGACAAAATAAACATACATCTGTTGTTTAAAAATAATTAAAAAAAAACTTTATACTTATAACAATTTCGATAATTATCGATATCGAGTGATATGATAACATTATCATATCGTTATCGCGATATCATTTTTGGCCATATCGCCCAGCCCTAACGCATGGTACTGTCACACGTCTTCTCCCATCAGACTGACGGATGTGTTTTGATAGACAGCTTGAAGAAAAAGCTCCTATGCTCCTTGACTCAAACAACATGGAGGCATCAAAGCTTGTCAGGGCTCCTTACTAAAGAGACCGGCATGCTCGCCATTGATGTGACATTTGTTCCACAAAGGGACAAAATGGGTGTGACAATCGGAACGGTATCGCTATCATAACCCTTTCACTGCCACACTACAGAAGGTTAACCCCTTCACTGCCACACTACAGACAGTTAATCGTCTGTAGTGTGGTAGTGAAAGGGTTAACCTTCTGTGGTGTGGTTGTGAAATGGTTAACCCTTTGTGTTATGCATTATAGAGTGTGAGTGTGTGTGTGCGTGTGTGTGTGTGTGTGATCTTTTTTAGATGTTAAGATATTAACCAATGAACTTCAAAAGGCGTGGCTCAGCACATACATTGATCCAAGTCAATCATCACCAAATGTGCAGGGTATGTCCAGATAAGTACCCAAAACATTATCCTGAAAATCCCATTCAAATCGACCACTAGGGGGCACTACAAATGTACAAAATGTGCATGGAATAACACAAATCAGATTATACGTCAACGTGTTCTTATTCAAACATTACAAAACTTGCAGGACATGTTTCATAACACTGCTGAAATGGGTGTGTGTGAACTTATTTTAATGATCAATATTGGCTTGAAACCCTGCAGATCGCCGCTTGCGGCTATATTTCTTACCACTTTTGCATAATTCAACTATAAAAGAAAATCCACGTCTGAATAGAACTGAATTATTTGATCCCCCTCTTCTCAAGAGGATCTGAGCACCGTTGGATTCCAGACAGTATGTGTGTGTGTGTGCGTGCGTGCGTGCGTGCGTGCGTGCGTGTGTGTGTGTGTCTATCCATTAAACGTGATAATACAGGACGCATGCTGCATGCACGAGTGACTTTATTATGTGCGGATCCAATGCGTGCACATGCTCTGTGCGTCTTAAATAGGGTGTGTGTTTTCCTTTGTGGGAAAGCTCAAATGAGCCAGTAACCGATAACGTGTGCACGTGCGTGGTTGTGTGAGCACATGCACGCGATACTTGTGCATGTGTGTGTTCAGTATGCTGAGGGGTGGCTTGGTTGCGTTGGAGCGCGTTCAGTGTGCGTGTCCACACTATAGGCCCAGTGTGTGTGTGTGTGTGTGTGTGTGTGTGTGACTTGTACACACTCCACGTGCTTGTATTCAGTCGCGTGTATATGCATGAAATTACAAGTGCTATACATTTGATTTCCCATATATTGACTTTGTGCATAGATGTATGGGTGTGAATGTGTGTGTGTGTGTGTGTGTTTGCGTGTGTATGCGTGTCACGGTGCACTTGCACATTGTTTGCATTTCATAGTATGTAACTTCATAAAGTGTGTGTGGGTGTGCGCACACACTCAAATGCCACTACCCATGCAGACCTTGGTGAGTGTGATTTCCCAAATACTGTCGCTCTCTCTCTCTCTTTATTCAGGGAGGGGCCTGTTTATTCACGGGGGGCTGTTTATTCATGGTGGGGCCTGTTTATTCACAGAGGGGCCTGTTAATTCACGGGGGGGGGCTGTTTATTCATGGTGGGCCTGTTTATTCACAGAGGGGCCTGTTAATTCAGGGGGCCTGTTTATTCACAGGGGGGCACGCCATGCAGTGTCTTCCGACATGGCGATAACCCTGGCACGCGGAGGAGAGCGCACTCCATCACTGACAGCTAGCCGGCACTGAGAATGACGGGACCCGCCGGCCTCGACGCACTGCGCCTCCCATCCTGCGTCAGAACGTATGCCAGCACCGTATATATACACATAGCAATAACATAATATATACAGTATATATAGCTACATAGTAAAAGTATAGGAACTTTTCTTGGCAGAGCCTGAGTTTCAAGTTTCAAGTTTGTTTATTATTTGTCAGAACAAAAAACAGAATACTTAATAATGAAAAGTTTCTGTATGAGCCCCTGAGAGTGTGCTACATACAGTAAAAATAAAGTAAGTAAAAAGAATAATTAAGAGGTAAAAAGTAGGTAAAGTTAATATACATATATACAATATACAATACAGAGTAAAATGAGTAACAGTGAGGTAGAATGCAGAGGTACAAAACTTGGGATAGGGTGCAAATGAGGTATGAATGTGGTGCAAATCTCTTTAATAATAGATAAATATAAAGTGTGTTAAAGTGTCTAAAGTGAATAAAGTGAGTGGTAAGGTGAGTGTTTGTTAACCCTTTCACTGCCACACGACAAAGTGTTAAAGGTCCCCTATTTTTCACTTTTTGGGCAATTTTACACAATTCCTGTGAGTCTATGGAACACATCTGTAAAGTTTATTTTCAATAAAATCCACTGTTTTGTATTTTTAATCAAGTACTTTGGTGGACCACTTTCTCCCCTTCCAAAGTCCAAGCTGTTTTTGGCTGGGCTCCGCCCATACTCGCAATGCGCTTTGAGTGACAGTCACCCACCTGCACTATAGCCTAGCTAAGAGATGGTTGATACGCTGGCACAGAGGTAAACCGCAAAATGCAGAAACGCTACAGTAAAATAGTAATGTTAATACACTATTGACACATGTGCAGACAGTTGACAGTTGCTGAGTAATGATTTGACAACTTCTGTCCATAATAAATATAACCCTGACAGTGAATCAATGGCCAATGGCTCAGCTTCCACTCCCATATGAAATGCACACACACACACACACACACACACACACACACACACGCGCGCACGCACGCACACACACACACACACACACACACACACACACACACACACACATACACACACACACACACACACACACACACACACACACACACACACACACACACACACACACACACACACACACACACACACACACACACACACACACACACGGAGGAGTACCACAAACGCTAACGTTAATACACTATTGACACAAACGGATGAATGAACGAGGTCCTACTGCTAATTTTCTTTTTTCTCAATCTCAAGTTTTGCTCATAATTGCAATGTTACGCTAACTTCCTCGAATTGTTGATTGTGGGCGGTGGCTACAACCACAGAAGGAGCTGAGGTTACGCAGATCAGATTTCTTACACGTCACAGATCGGAGTTAATTCAGAATGGCTTGGTTCAGTCGGGGAGGTTCTTGTCTCAGCTGTACTGAAGAAACGGGACCGGGTGGAGATTTCACATCTAGCCAGTGTTGGTACAACAACCCCACATTGCTAGAAAACAATGCAAACCACTGGAAAAGGCCATTTATAAAATAGGGGACCTTTAACCCTTTCACGGGTGACAGTGGCTCGGGAGGTAGAGCAGTCGTCTGGCAATCCGGAGGTTCCCGGTTCGATTCCCGCTCCTCCCGGGCAGCGTGTCGATGTGTCCTTGAGCAAGACACTTAACCCCTAATTGCTCCCGATGAGCAGGTTGGCACCTTGCATGGTTGCCTCCGCTGTTGGTGTGTGAATGTGTGAGTGAATGGGTAAAAATGTGAGTAACGAATTGTAAAGCGCTTTGGATAAAAGCTATATAAAAAAGCAGCCATTTCACAACCACACTACAGACGGTTAACCTAGTGGGGAGGTGGGGTGGGTGGATGCATCAGATCATTCTTTAAAACATATTTACTCCTTCATCCCAGTGACAGCTGAGAGGAAATATGCCTGGGGGCAGTGCACGTGTGAGAGAGAGAGCCTGCTATACCGAGAGAGAGAGATAGAGAGAGAGATGCTTTTGCTCAGTTCAGTCATTCAAAACCTAATTCACAGCAACAACGAGCAAACACAACAGGACACAGTTTATCAGCAATGGCATAATAATAATAAAAAAACAATACATGAGAATAAACAATAAAAAAAACAAGTCGACACGGAGATCATACTTTTAAATGTAGCGAAAGAAGGAAGAACCTTCAGCTTCAGAGTCAGTCGGAGGGCATTCCAGGTGTCAGGTCCTGAGGGGACAGTATATGCATTTAGTTTAAAAGGAACGCGCCAGCATGTTGGGAAATTAGCTTTCGTCTTCTCCAGAGAGAGACAAGAAGATAGATACCAGTTTCCTCTCTGTGCGTTCAGTTGAAAGCTATCTGGCTGCATGTTAGTCTAGCTTAGCACAATGAATGGAAGCGGACAGTGCCGGTTAGCCTTCGGGAGAGGTGTTAGTTGGACAATGCCTAGGCTAACCGGTTTTCTTCCAGTGAAGTGCCCCCTTGTCTTAAAGGACAAAGAGATCCTTCATAAAAGTACGCTGGTTTGTTAAGTCGGTGGTGAATAACTGAATGGACTGGTCCTCTCTAATAGGGATGTGCATGACTGGCCAAAATCATTTCGAATTTTCTGTTTCAGTTTAAATGTAGTTCAAATGTTCAGTTTCAGTTAAATTCAGTTATTCTTTTTAATAGAATGGATCATTAAAATCAAAGGGTATTGCACATAAATAGGCACTTCAGAATCTGAAGTTCAGATAATCCTTCAGATCGTCGATCGGCTCAGCTGACCGACAATACATCAAAATGACACCATTCAACATCGTAGCCTATAATAATAACAGCGTTGCATTGGCCCATCAACCGGTTTTAATAAACAAACAGAAACAGTAGCATGTGCATCCTTTTTTAGATCAATTAGGCTATGAAAATTAGGCTGCCTCTAAATATAAAAATGTATTAAATAGGAATGATTTGCTTGCTAAAAGAAATTATATATATATTTTTCGACTGACATGAAAGTCGAATATGGAAACTGGCACGACTATTAGAAAATTCTAAAATTCGAACTCATCCCTCCTCTCTACGTCACCCCCATACCTCAAATGGATCCGTTATCAGCTCTATCCTATTTTCAATCTTTCAAAATGTTCTTATGTACCCCAGTTGCTATTGCGTGTACATATTTGTGTTTTATCACACGTATATGTACATACTTACCAACCGTTTCGCCAGTTTTTATAGCAACACTACTATCACCGACATCTTGAACGGCCCTTCCAAGGTGTCTCTCCTTCACATTGCCGGTGGTGCTTTTTTCGCTAAGGTTTTTAGTGAGTTTTTCCTTACCTTCGCGTGGGGTACGTCTGGGAGTGTTGCATTTATTTATTTAACATTTTATTTTGGATTTCATCGTGTTGTTTTTTGTTTTGTTCTCGATTTATTGTGATGTCTCTTCTTGACTTGTTTAGACGTGTCCGGGCCCATGGGGACATTACCTTGTGTTCAGTGGTGCAGTGGCAAATTGACAGTAGGTCAAACGCTCCATGCGCGCGCGCGCATGCACAGTTTTTTTTGGCACACATTTTTTTTTTGCCTTGAAATAGAGAAGCTGAAAAAGGTAGCAGCGTATGAAACTTTTGTATCACAAACAGTACTGTATTTGCAAATCTGGTATATGTCATACATGTATAGATGTAGCAGTACTGTCTATCTGTATGTCGTGTATGTCATATATGTTATGATGAATTGAAAATGGGGGACCCTGATGTAAACAAGACGAAAGTCTTTCTCTGGTCTGCATCCCCTTAACAATTGTATGTATTTAGCTGTACTGTACCCATTCTGCAATCTGTTAATAAAGTTTTCAATCAATCAATCAATCAATCAATCAATCAATCAATCAATCAATCAATCAATCAATCAATTCAGCCATTGGGTGGGACGGTCATGTGATCCAAATCAGCCAATGGAAGCGAGGGTCCTTAAAGTGTGGGTCCTTAAAGTGTTGCGGTCCTGAGAGTGTTGGTGCTCTCGTCCTGCAGCTGGATACTATTGCCTCACAGCGCGGCCGTCAGCGCGCGGCCCAGAGAGCGCCGCTGGCTCTGCGGCTCTGCAGCTGCATGCTTCTCCGGGAGTCCGGTTGGATAATGCCATGTAAAAAGTCGCATGCCTGACATATCGGCATGTAACTCGAGAACCGAGGCACGGATTTTGGCGATCCAGATGGCATTCGAACGGCAACGAATAGCGCTTTATTCGGTAATTTATATGTTCGGCGAAAAATGCAGCCCCGAGCCTTCAGATGCTCGCAAAGGGCCGTGAAACTGAAACTGAAACTGAAAAACAGTGAAACCCCGGACATTTCGATGAATTAATAAACCCCCCCCCGGACGCCCCGGACAGGGCGTGAAAAGAGGACATGTCCGGGCAAAAGAGGACGTTTGGTCAGCCTACTCTACCTGTGCTTTTGTTATGTAAAAACGGTGGCCGCGGGCCGAGCCGATACTTAGTTACAACGAATGGGAACAGCGGATTTTTGTGTGCGTGACTGCGCGTACACGCGGGAACATATCCGTGCGCGATTGCGCGTACTTCAGCCTCAGTGACCAAGGTAAAACGCTGTTATACCGCGTTATACCAGCACTGCAACACTGCTTGTGTTGTCGGGCCTTACAAATACATTTGATTTGATTTGAGTGTCTTGAGACACATGAGGAGCAAGAGCAGTGGCGGCTGGTCAATGGGGGCGCTAGAGCGCCGCCCTCCCTGGTTAACCCTGGTTAAAATAGCCCTATAAATACCCTGTTTTTTTTATAGCCCTATAAATAATATAAACATGTTTAAAATGAATAATATTTACTCATTTTAAGTATGTTTGTGTTTCCAATGCACAATATAACGTTAATATATCAAATATAAATAATTGTTTTCATGAACAGGAAGTGACTGTCTACTGACTATAGAGCAGGGGTGGGCAATTATTTTTCCCAGGGGGCCGAATGAGCAACTGAAAATATGTTGGAGGGCCGGGCCAAAATTCCAAACTCAATTATGCATAATATACATTTTATTTCTATATAAAAAGCAGTAAATGGCATTGTTTTGACCCCTGGTAAGAGTGTATGTTATTATTTGGCAATTAAAAGGTCAAAAATATCATTTATTCAAATAGAATTTATTTCCAAAATGATAAACAAAATGTGAAACATTAATAACAAAGGGCATTTTGAGTTTCATATACTATTGAAACAAGGATTTTCTTAGCTTTCTAAAGACATCACATCATCTTATAGCAAAAATAAACAAGACATGTCACTGAACTGTGTAAAGAAAAGTGTCCCAGTTTTGTAGCCTTTTTTACTTTACATGCCTATATTAAACATTTAATGTTTTCAGAACTGTGCAAAAAAAAGAAAAAAAAATATTAAGTGTCCCATTTCACTTGTTATATTTCCACATTAGTGTTCTTCAGTTCTTTTTTTTTCATTCAGTGTGAGAAATCCAGTCTCTGTTGAGCTTTAACAAGTCCATCAAAGTCAGGTCGCATGTCTGAGGTGGAGATGTGAAGCACAGCTGCCAGGTGTTCATCAGTGAGAGAGGATCTGTACCTGGACTTGGTAAACGTCATGACTGAGAATGTCTGTTCACATATGTAGGTGGATCCAAAGAGAACCAACATCTTCTGAGCATGTCTCCTCATGTTTGGAAAGTTCTCTTCCTTGAGAGCAGAGTAGAAGTCTAGCAGTGATGCTGACTTAAAGTGCTCTTTCAGTAGTGAATCAGACTGCAAGTCAATGAGTTCAAGCTAAACATCAGTGGGTGGACTATCAACACTGCAGGTAAAGGGAGAGGAAACCAGCTGCATTTCATCCTCAACCTTTTTGAAATCTTGAAAACGCCTTGAAAATTCATCATGCAGTGCTCTCAACATGGATGAGTACCTGTGCCGGTGATCAGCTGATGGTTTGACTTCTTTCAGGGTTTTCATGTGTTTGAGATTGTTGCTGCCTAGTTGCCTTGAAATTAATTGCAACTTTGTCATGAAGGCTTTCACATGGCTATGCATTTCATGAGCAAAAATGCCCTTGCCCTGCAGTTGTGTGTTCAGTAGGGATGGGTACCGTTTGAACCGATACGGTACCGGTACCTGTGAATCGATACCGGTACCCAACGGTACCTTTTTTCTGTACTTTAGTCTCTAAAAATGTAATCTTCAAATAACCACACTTTCGACCGTTTTCGGCTTGCCCCGACTGTTTTGTTGTTGAATCAAGTCAAGTCAAGTCAAGTCAAGTCAAGTCAAGAGTTTTAATTGTCACGGCATACAGGTATACAATGAAATGCGGGTGGTCTTGCCCGCAACGATGTGCAATACAGTGGTACATATAATAGAATCAAAAGAAGAAACAACATTGTGCAGTAACAGGTAGCAGGTAACATGGAGTGACATCTCGGTATCTGTACATAGTTATTTACAGCGCATGTGTGACATGCTAGTTAGCTTTGGTAGTGCAATACACTGTTCCTGTTATTCTAATTTAAAGTGTCCTTTCCTTTGGCCATAAGTGTGCGTGTGTGCGACATGAGTGTGTGCCCGCTCATGTTAAAGTGTTAAGTGGCTGCTCGTGTGTGAGCGTGCACAGTGTGCGTGTCGTGTGTGTGTTCATGTGTGCTTGTGTGTGGACAGTTCAATGTTCTGAGCACTCAATGTACATTGTTCATGGCTCTGATGGCCTGGGGGAAGAAGCTGAGCCTAAGCCGCTCTGTCCTAGTAGCTGGGATTTGCAGGCGTCTGCCTGACCTCAGCAGCTGAAACAGGCTGTTATTGGGGTGGTGAGGGTCTTTCATTATCCTGCAGGCTCTGGATTTGCACCTCTTGTTGTATAGAACCTGCAGGGGGGGTAGTGCAATACCCGTGGTACGCTCGGCTGAGCGCACCACTTTCTGTAGGGCCTTCTTGTCCTGTGCCGTGCTGTTTCCATACCAGGCAGTGATGTTTCCGGTCAGGATGCTCTCTACAGCTCCTGAGTAGAAGGACTGGAGTATCTTCCCCGATACTCTGAACTTCCTTAACTGTCTCAGGTGGTAGAGACGCTGTTTCGCCTTCTTTACTACTGTGCCTATGTGTGTTGACCATGTCAGGTCCTCTGAGATGTGGACCCCCAGGTACTTGAAGCTGCTCACCCTGTCCACGGTAGCCCCGTTTATCATCAGTGGTGTGTGTGTCTCCTGCTGTCCTCTCCTATAATCCACGATCAGTTCCTTGGTTTTGCCAATGTTCAGGAGCAGGCTGTTGTCCTGGCACCAGCGTTCCAGTACCTCAACCTCCTCCCGGTAGGCCTTCTCGTCGTTGTCCGAGATCAGCCCCACCACCACCGTGTCATCTGCGAACTTCACTATGGAGTTGGAGCTGAACTTGGCCACACAGTCGTGTGTGTAGAGTGAGTACAGCAGGGGGCTCAGAACACAGCCCTGGGGGGACCCGATGCTCAGGGTGATGGTGTTGGAGGTCTGACCCCCCACCCTGACCGCCTGGGGTCTTTCGCTCAGAAAGTCCAGTACCCAGGCGCTCAGGGCGGAGCTCAGACCTAGCTCGATCAGCTTGTCCACCAGTCTGGTGGGGACTATGGTGTTGAACGCTGAGCTGTAGTCAATGAACAACAGTCTCACATAGCCCCCCTTCTGACGGTCAAGGTGCGAGAGGGTGCTGTGCAGTACCTGGGAGACCGCGTCGTCGGTGGACCTGTTTGTCCTGTATGCAAATTGCATAGGGTCCATATCACTGGGGAGGGAGGCACAAATGTGGTCCTTGACCAGCCTCTCGAAACATTTCATGACCACAGAGGTGAGTGCCACCGGTCTGTAGTCATTTGGACATGCTGGGGAGGGTTTCTTCGGCACAGGGATGATGGTAGACCTCTTGAAGCAGGCAGGGACCACTGACTCCGCCAGTGATTGATTAAATATGGCGGTGAACACAGGGGCCAGCTGGTTGGCACAGGTCTTGAGTATACGTCCTGTTATGCCATCTGGGCCAGCAGCCTTCCTGGTGTTCACCTGCATAAATGCTCTTCTCACACTGTGTTCCGACAACGAGAGAGCGTCCCCCCCCCCTCGCGGTTGCCCCCCCCCCCTCCACAACAGCCGGCGCGCCAGTGACGTCACTAGCCGGAGAGCCAGCAGCGCCACTGTCTACACCAAACCGAGCGTAGAAGGTGTTGAGCTTGTCCGCGAGGGAGGCGTCGTCGCTCCCCATTGAGGGGGCGCTGACTTTATAGTCAGTTATTGTCTTCAGTCCCTGCCATAATCCTCTTGTGTCGTTTTGTGCCATTTGTGTCTCCAGTTTGTCAGCATATGTCCTCTTAGCAAGTTTGACAGCTTTGCGTAGAGTATAGACTGAAGCCTTATACTCCTCCATGTTTCCTGACTCTCTACCCAGGTTGTAGGCGGTGGTACGAGAGTTCAGAGCTGCTCTAATAGTGCTATCCACCCACGGTTTCTGGTTTGGGAAAATCCGCACCGTTTTCCTGAGGACAATACCATCAGCTATTGTTGTTATGTAGCACACCACTATGTCTGCTAGTTCACTGACGTCACTGGCGCTTCCTATGAACATATCCCAATCCGTGTCTGCAAGCACGTCCTTGAGCGTGGCCTCTGATTCGTCGGTCCACTTCTTTGTCTCACGTGACACGACGGCGTCACGTGATCTCTGTTGATATGCCGGAAATAGCAAGATGGAGTCATGATCAAATCGTAGGTAAGCGTATATTGTGCGTGTGAACGTTGACATGAAAAGAAAAAAGTAAAAAAAAAAATATATATATATATAAAAAAATTTAAAATTAAATAATAATTTTTTATTATCATGTAATCTTTCGCGGGCCGGTCAGAATCATCCGGCCTGCGGGCCGTACAATGCCCAGGTCTGTTATAGAGAATACGTTCCGTAGCCGCATTTCTCTCGGGCTAGACGCAATAGCGCTTACAGTGGGCGTGCACGCCGTGCACTGGTTTCATCGCTGTATCCGTCGCAGCCAATCAGTGCGTAACGCGTTGTGCGTTGAAATATGATGTATTATGATGGAAGCCGGGCGCGTTTTAAAGCGAACTATTATCTCTAAGCAAGCAGCGCCAGTATTTTCCGTAGCCGCATTTCTCTGAGAAGCTCTCTGATTGGCCGACGCCAGTATTTTTCTGTAGCCGCATTTCTCGGAGACGCTCTCTCTGATTGGCCGACGCCAGATTCTGGTTAGTTCAAGTTCAAGTTCTTTAATAGTTGTCATACAGAAGTACAGAATACTTTCATACAAAATGCTTCTTACTGTTACGCTCCAGAGACTGTGCTAGACAAGATAGTATCAAATAACATAATAACATAATATAGCATGAATTTAGAAGAAGAATGAGGTCACAGTTGTTCGGTATAGACATATGTACAATGTTCTGAGTTACCATATAATATACAATACACAATACTATGCAGTGTACTAATGTACAGTACTATCTAGTGCAAAGCAGAAATGGGATGAGGTACAATTTTAGGTACAATTTACAGTAAGGTGTACGAGTTGTAGTGCAATCCTTCATCCATAAATATAAAGTGTGGGGAGTGGGTGCTACAGTGTGTTTGTTTAAAGTGGGTGTGTGCTATAAAGTGTGTGTAGTGGGTGCTACAGTGTGTTTGTTTAAAGTGAGTGTGTGCGTGTGGATGTGTGTGCTATGTGTGTTTGGTGGTTGTTGTTGTGTAGTGTTCATTCATTGTTCGTTTAGCAGCCTGATGGCCTGGGGATAGAAGCTACTTCTGAGTCTTTCTGTGCTCGCCTTGAGACTCCTGTGTCGCTTGCCTGACGGCAGCAGTTCAAAGAGGCAGTTGTTCGGGTGGCTCGAGTCCTTAATAATTCTCTTAGCCTTCCCCTTGCAACGCTTGTTGTAAATGTTCTGGAGAGTGGGGAGCCCCCCTCCAATTGTGCGTTCGGCTGAACGTGTCACTCTTTGTAGTCTGCTTTGGTCTTTTGCAGTGCTATTCCCAAACCAGGAGGTGATGTTGCCGGTCAAGATGCTCTCTATTGTACATGAGTAGAAGTTCTTAAGGATCTTCTGGCTGACTTGGAACTTCCTTAGGCGCCTGAGGAAGTAGAGGCGTTGTCGTGCCTTCTTCACCACACTGTTAATGTGTATGGTCCATTTCAAGTCCTCGGATATGTGGGCTCCGAGGTACTTGAAGCTGTTGACTCTCTCAACCGGTGCCCCGTCGATGCTGAGGGGGCTGTAGTCCTTGACCCCCGACCTCCTGAAGTCCACAATCATCTCCTTTGTTTTGCTGACGTTCAGGGAGAGGCTGTTTTCCTGGCACCATCCCGCCAGGACCTTGACCTCTTCCAGGTAGGCCCTCTCGTCGTTGGCAGAGATCAGGCCCACCACCACTGTGTCGTCAGCAAATTTGACGATTGTATTGCTACTCCGCTGAGCCACACAGTCGTGTGTGTACAGGGAGTAGAGGAGGGGACTCAGAACACAGCCCTGGGGGGCCCCTATGTTGAGGGTGATGGATGAGGAGGTGCAGTTGCCTGCTCTCACCACCTGGGGTCTGCCAGTCAGGAAGTCCAAGACCCACTGGCAGAGGTCATAGCCCAAGCCCAGGTCCCTGAGCTTGGCTATGAGTATGGAGGGGACTATGGTATTGAATGCCGAGCTGTAGTCGATGAATAGCATTCTCACATAGTTCCCCTGCCTCTTGTCCAGGTGTGATGCTGCTGTGTGCAGCACATGGGATATGGCGTCCTCCGTGGACCTGTTGGGGCGGTATGCAAATTGCAGGGGGTCCATGTTGATGGGGAGGGAGGAGCAGATGTAGCCCTTTACTAGCTTCTCAAAGCACTTCATGGCTATGGAGGTGAGAGCTACAGGGCGGTAGTCGTTGAGGCAAGCAGGCTTGGATTTTTTGGGTACAGGGATAATAGTGGACTTCTTCAGGCAGGTGGGGATGACAGCCTGTTCTAAGGACAGGTTAAATATGTCAGTGAATACTGGGGCCAGTTGGTCGGCACAGACTTTTAGGACGCGGCCGGGGATGCCGTCCGGACCTGCTGCCTTCCTGATATTCACTTTTTTAAAGGTCCGCCTCACCTCATGCTCTGTTACCCTGAACACTGCGCCTCCATCAGCAGCCGACCCCCCCCCCCCCATTGCCGAGGCTTGTGAGCTGGTGTTGTTATTACCAGCATCAAACCTCGCATAGAAGGTATTGAGGTCGTTTGCTAAGGAGATGTCATTGTTCAGTTTGAGGGAGGCGCCTTTGTAGTCTGTCATCGTTTTGAGCCCCTGCCACATAGCTCTAGAGTCAGCTTGTTCAAACTGGAGTTCAATTTTATCCCTGTAGCGCCGTTTGGCCTCTGACACTGTCCTCCTTACGTTGTGTTGCGCCACCTTGTGGTCATTCATGTTGCCTGCCACTAGGCCTTCATTGTATGCTTTGGTGCGCTCTCTCAGAGCTTCACGGACGGATTTGTCTACCCAGGGTTTTTGATTTTGGTTAGTAGATAGTTACTCAATGCTAGCTGTTGTGTTGTTGTGATGCAGTCACACTTTGTCTTAGAGCGTGGCGGCAAGTTCTTTCGACGGTTAAGCTTAGGCACTCTTTCAAAGTTGGTTAAGGTTAGAGTTTGTCTTAGAGCAGGGCGATAGGAACGCCAGGTAGTTTGCAGGCTGTTCGACGCGGAAATGGGCAAAGACACAGCTCGTCACTCACACAGTACTTGTTGCCTAAGGCTAACAAGAAGCTATATATGGATGCAGTGGACATGGATGGACATCAACAAAGGCTAACAAGAAGCTATATATGGATGCAGTGGACATGGATGGACATCAACACAGTCTGGACAGTGGATATACTTTATCAAGCCCTTCTGCCTGCTGGACCACTGTGCGTTTCAACTTAACAAGTGAGAGCCCAGATAGCAAAAGGTGTTAATTCAATGTTGATTTATGGTCACAATGCTTGATTTTTGGTTAAGGTCGACGATTGATGTTGAATCACCCATTAACCGCTAAAGCAATTGACTAATGTTGAAAACATATCATTGAATCAATATTGTTTTGTGGTTGCATTTTAATGATTGAAATGCCAATATCTAATAAATGTTGAATCAACGGATGCTGCTCAACATGCTGTCGTCATTGTCTCATCACCCAGACTGCACTGCACTTGTGCTGCCCCGCCTCCCAGAATGCACCTGTGCGGCAGCTTCCTGGCTGCTACCTCATGTCTCTCTGCATCGGTGAGTACTGCATGGCAATAATGTCGATTATGTTGTATGTTGTATGTTGTATGTATGCTTTCGATTGCAAACGCCAGCGGAGTAGTGCCGTGTTCGTTTTTACATGGTAGAGAATATTATATTAACCGTTATTCATGCCTGCTAGCTGAAGCTAATTTAGCTAGTAGCGTTAGCAGTTAGCTATGATGAATGTTTCTTGATTTTGGTGTTTAGTGATATCCACCTGTTGTATATACTGTTATACATTTTATGTAGGCTAACGTCAGTAACGTTTCAAAATGTGGCTTATGATGTATTCTTTAACAGGATACACTGGCACAATCAGTTAGCTTAGCATTGCTGCTACCTTGCTTGCTAAAAAGTCATGGTAAACCAACATGGCAGGGTGCAGGCATACAGGCCGGGCCTGTCTCTCTCCCTCCCTCCCTAATGTGTTTGTGCTTAAAACAGTGAATGATGACCGCATGTTCTCAGAGCATTTTCAGAGCACTGTTAAACTGTTAAATGGTCATTTTAAAACTAATATAAGAAATTAATGTATATAGTGGTATATTTATGAGGGAAAACAAATATTTGCAACAACTTTTAACATTTATACAGGTAGGTTATTGATAACTAATTCTGCTATGAGTGTCATATTATAATCAATCAAAGCGAGGAACATAGAACCCGGGGAACATAGGACCGGCGGAACATAGGGATGATCCCCTGGTGGGTATCCACTTGCATTCATTGTGCTACAGTAAGCTAGGCTAGCTGGTTTGTATCCACTTGCATTCATTGTGCTACAGTAAGCTAGGCTAGCTGGCCTGTTCTGTTTCCATTCATTGTGCTAGGCTAGCTGGTTTGTATCCACTTGCATTCATTGTGCTACAGTAAGCTAGGCTAGCTGGTCTGTATCTGCTTCCATTCATTGTGCTAAGCTAGGCTAGCTGGCCTGTTCTGTTTCCATTCATTGTGCTAAGCTAGGCTAGCTGGTCTGTACCTGCTTCCATTCATTGTGCTAAGCTAGGCTAGCTTGCCTGTTCTGTTTCCATTCATTGCGCTAAGCTAGGCTAGCTTTCAGCAGGATATCTTTCTACTGAATGCACAGAGAGGAAACTGGTATCTATCTTCTTGTCTGACTCTGGAGAAGACGATAAGATAATTTCCCATAATGTTGGCGCATTCTACTTTAAACACTCACTTTTAACATTCACTTTAGACACTTTAAAAAATGTTTAACAGTCCATCATATAATATCTATGTATTACTAAACTATACTATATTTTGTATCCAGGTGACAGCCACTGGCCCACTATCGCCCCAGACCATTGCAATGGTTCCAGACAGTCTCCCATCGACATCGTGTAGGCTAATGCCACCGAGGACTCTGCCCTCACTGCCTTCTCCTTCGTCAACTACGGCAACACCTCTGCCCTGTACGAGAGCGAGAACACCGGCAAGACAGGTGAGCAATGATAGGGACCCTGTATTGGGAAAGGATAGGGACCCTGTATTGAGAAAGGATAGGGACCCTGTATTATGAAAGGATAGGGACCTGTATTGATAAACTATAGGGAAAGATAAGATAAGATAAGATATTCCTTTATTGATCCCCTTGGGGAAATTCAGGCATCATAGCAGCATGGGGGGGAGGGGGGGAGGGGTACAGGTAGTAAAACAACACAGTATACAGGTAGTAAAAGACAACACAGGCAGTGTAAACAATTTGATCAATATGGTCAATATAATTTACTATCTGACTAGCTGAGGAATATTCACATTATTCACAGTGTCACATGAGGTGCAGTATGCAAGAGGTAGTGTTATAATAATTTACTATCTACTGAGTATACATTAATCAAAGTACCAGGGTAGTCTACTTTGTCCCCCTTGGGTTCCTATAAGTCCCAGGTCAATGTCTGGTAGCAGTCGCTGTCGCTGCCCCCTGTTGTGGGGCCTGGAGGCTGCTAGTCGCTGCCCACTGTTGTGGAGCCTGATGGCCGCTGGTATGAAGGACTGTCCGAGGCGGTTAGTTGAGTGTCGGGGGGGGATGAGTCTGTGGCTGAACGAGCTTCTCATCTTGACTAGCTCGTCGTAGAGGGGGTGGTAGGGGTTCTCCATGATGGCATCCAGCTTCCTTATCATCCCCCTCTCTACCATCACCTCAAGTCTAGGTAGCTCGACTCCCACCACAGAGCTAGCCTTCCTCACCAGCTTGTTGAGCTTGTTGGTGTCCCTTGAGTTGATGTAGCCTCCCCAGCATGCCACAGCATAGAAGAGGATGCTGGCCACAACAGACTGGTAAAAAGACTGCAGCAGTTTGTTGCACACATTGAAGGACCTGAGTCTCCTCAGGAAGAACAGCCTGCTCTGTCCCTTCCTGTAGAGGGCCTCTGTGTTGTCCGACCAGTCCAGTTTATTGTTCAGGTGTACCCCAAGGAACTTGTATGAGTCCACCATCTCCACATCCACCCCTCGGATGGAGATGGGAATCGGGGGGGGCCTCTTCTTGCCCCTCCGGAAGTCCACCACCAGCTCCTTGGTCTTACTGGTGTTGAGTTGGAGGTGGTTGCTGTCGCTCCACCCCACGAAGCTCTCCACCAGGGCTCTGTACTCCTCCTCATCATCGTCGGTGATGTAGCTTACGATGGAGGAGTCGTCTGAGAACTTCTGCAGGTGGCACCCGCTGGAGTTGCGGCAGAAGTCTGAGGTGTAGAGGGTGAAGAGGAAGGGTGACAGCACAGTTCCCTGGGGGGCGCCGGTGTTGCTCACCAGTACGTCAGACTGACTGTCCTTTAGTCTGACGTACTGTGGCCTCTCAGTGAGGTAGTCCTTGATCCAGGCCACCAAGCCGTGCTCCAGCTGCATCGCAGAGAGCTTCTCCGCTAGCAGTGACGGCTGGATGGTGTTGAAGGCGCTGGAAAAATCAAAGAACATGATCCTCACTGAGCTGCGCGGCTTTTCCAGGTGCGTGTACGCTCTGTGGAGCATGTAGATGATGGCATCCTCCACCCCGATGTTTGCCTGGTATGCAAACTGCAGGGGGTCGAGGGAGTCACGCACCAGGGGCTTGAGGTGTTGCAGGACCAGTCTCTCAAACGTCTTCATGACGTGTGACGTCAGAGCGACTGGCCTGTAGTCGTTGGGGGTGCTGGGACGTCCCTTCTTGGGCACCGGGACAATGCAGGAGGTCTTCCAGAGCTGGGGCACCCTCTCCAGCCTCAGGGAGAGGTTGAAAAGATGCTGGAGCGGTGCTGCCAGCTGCTCTGCACATACCTTGAGCACCCTGGGATTGGTGTTGTCCGGTCCTCTGGCCTTGTTCACATTAATTTTGGAGAGCTGCCTACTGACCTGACTGGTTGTGATCGTCAGGGTTGGGGGTGGTGGGCAGTCTGCTGGTGTTGGGGGTGGGGTGCCGTTGCTGATGGGTGTGGGGGGGTGGGGGGTGGGGGGGCTGCTTTGTAGGTGTGATCTGGTGCTGGTGTCGATGGGTGGGGGGAGGGGTGTGGGGAGGCCACTCTGGTCAAAGCGGTTGAAGAACGTGTTGAACTCGTTTGCACGCTCTGGAGGGCCCTCCACAGCTGTGCCCTGCTGTTTGAAGCCAGTGATCTTCCTAACCCCCGCCCACACCTCCCTGGTGTTGTTGGCCTGTAGTCTGCCCTCCAGCCTGTCCTTGTAGCTGACCTTGGCTGCCCTTAGCTCTTTTTTGAGCTCCCTTTGGACAGCCCTGGCCTGCTCAGTGTCCCCTGCCATGAAGGCCCTCTTTTTCCTGTTTAGCAGGTGTTTAATGTCCTTGCTAATCCAGGGTTTATTGTTTGAGAAGCAGCGTACCCTCTTTGTGGGTACGATGCTCTCCTCACAGAACCTGATGTAGTCTGTGATGCAGTGGGATAGTCCATCAATGTCATCACCGTAAGCCCTCTCAAACATATCCCAGTCCGTCGACCTGAAACACTCCTGTAGCTCCTCCTCGACGTCGTCAGACCACTGTGGGACAGACATGGTGATCGTAGGCTGTCTCTTAATGAGAGGCGTGTATGTGGATACAAGCCTCACAAGGTTGTGGTCTGACTGGCCGAGGGGGGGCAGGGAAGTCGCACTGAAAGCCTCCTTCACGTTAGCATACAGGAGGTCCAGAGTTTTGTCTCCCCTGGTTTTGCAGGTGACATACTGGGTGAAGTTTGTCAGGGTCTTGTTCAGTCTGACATGGTTGAAGTCCCCATTGATAAAAATAAATGCATCCGGGTGTTTTGTCTGAAGCGCCGCGACGGTGGAGTGTATGACGTCACTCGCCTGCGCCGCCGCCGCGCTGGGAGGGATGTAAACAGTGAGAGCCAGGACGTGTGTTATTTCTCGCGGTAAATAGTATGGCCGCAGACTCAGTGCCAATAGTTCAATGTCGGGGGAACAGATACGTTCCTTAATGGTGATGTGCCCCGGGTGGCACCATTTGGAGTTCACAAAGACAACAAGCCCTCCGCCTCTCCGCTTGCCGCTCTGTTTACTCCGGTCGGCGCGCACCACCGTAAAACCCTCCTGTTCTATTGCACTGTCCGGGATGTTCTCGTTCAGCCAGGATTCGGTGATGCACAGTAGGCTTGCCTCCTTGTACTCACGCTGGTTGATCATCAGGGCTGAGAGCTCGTCGGTCTTGTTGACCAGCGATCGCACGTTCCCCATGACGACAGCGGGCAGGTAAGGCTTGAATCTCCTTCTGTCCTCTCTCCTGTCCTTCACGCTCGTGCCAGCTCGATTTCCCCGTCTGCGAATCCTTATTTCGGCTGGTAGATTCCTCGGTGGTTCTGCAACTCTGTTTCGAAAGCAGAGGAGAGCCTCCCTCGGGTAAACCAGCCCGCCGTTGTTGCTGTTGTTGTTGTTGTTGTTGTGCTGCCGCGGGTAAACCAGCCCGCCGCCGGTGTTGTCCATTGTTCAGAGCTGTGCTCGACCGAACTTTCCTAACTCAGCTAACTTCACAGAAGTTGTTACAAATGCCTTAACTTGGTCTAAAGCAACGCACAGTCACTTATACACCTATTATGTAAGTATAATCACAAAAAGAATAATTAAGAAAGTAGTAAACACGATAAAAAGTAGAGGGGGTGGGAGCTGCTATGAAAAGGCTGCCACTCTCCTCGGCGCCAACTACTACATGTATTGATAAACGATAGTATTCAGTCACATAAAGAGCAACAAAAATAAACAGGATGATTAGTAGTCATTTAGAACAGTGGTTCCCAAAGTCGGGGTCGCGACCCAAAGGTGGGCCGCGAGCAGCCACGGATGGGCCGCGAGATGATTTAAAAAAAATAAAATAAAAAAAAAAAACATTTTTTTTATTTTTTTATTTAAATTTTTTTTGTCAGGCCACTGAACTTAGAAGCAGGCCAGGACAGTGTTTCTAGTTGTATTCTAAAATTATATTCTATTGTATTCTAAAATGTGACTATATGGTTTTATATTAACTTAATAAATAAACAAAAACGAAAAATCTACTTATATCAACAAACATTTCAAACTAAATAACAGATTATGCACATAAAACACTGAAAACAACCGAAGCAACAATAGTATTTTAATGAGGCTATTATTATTATCATTATTATTTTGCAACAAGTTAGCCCTCTCATAAATAGCACATATAAATGAATAACTAACTTGAACTAACTTAATAGGATTGAAGTGATATTTGGCCGAAATCGGTCGACTGGCAAAAAAAAAAAAAAAAAAAACAGACAATGTGCATTGGGCCGCGGCTCTCTGACGCCTTATTTTCTGGGCCCCGGCCTGAAAAGTTTCGGAACCCCTGATTTAGAACAACGCCACCAGACTGTTTGTAAAGAGTTTCTAGTTTGAGGAGAAACAGGATTCCTTTCACTCGAGTCTCCAGTCAGTCTGGGTGTAGTTTGTGTTCAGTGCATCACCTCCATCCCAACAAGAAGACCCCCTGGAGACCCCTGTCCTAGAGGACCTCTCTCCCAGTCCAGACCCCTGTCCAGGACCTCTCTCCCAGTCCAGACCCCTGTCCTAGAGGACCTCTCTCCCAGTCCAGACCCCTGACCTAGAGGACCTCTCTCCCAGTCCAGACCCCTGACCTAGACTAGAGGACCTCTCTCCCAGTCCAGACCCCTGACCTAGAGGACCTCTCTCCCAGTCCAGACCCCTGACCTAGAGGACCTCTCTCCCAGTCCAGACCCCTGACCTAGAGGACCTCTCTCCCAGTCCAGACCCCTGACCTAGAGGCCCTCTCTCCCAGTCCAGACCCCTGACCTAGACTAGAGGACCTCTCTCCCAGTCCAGACCCCTGACCTAGGGGTGGTTAAGGACAGGGACATGTAGGCCTAATGTATGGAGATGTTTTTCATCCACATGCTCTTGTACAACCCCATCATGTCTGACTCTGTGTGCATGTTATGCTTGTTCAGTTTATTATTCAACGTTTTGTGCCCTGGCTTTCTGGAATAACTTCTCTTTTTGTATGCAAGAATGTGCTTTAAAACTCAATGTGTTGTGAAGGGCCAGATTAAACCAAATATATATATTTATTTATATATATATATTTAATTGTATTTGTATATTCTCTAATATTCCCTGATATCCCTTGTATATTCCTTGTACAATATGCATTGAATATCCATTCTAGCCTACTGAACATCCCATAATAGTCTCCATTCTACTATTGGTCGAGACCTTGGTGCCAGGCTGCCATACCCCCCAGACCCAGTTCAAACGTACCGCTCAACATGTACGAACAAGTCCTAGTTCCGCGTAGGAATCTGGCTACCGCACCACTAATGGGACTATTTGTTCATAGTGCGTATATATACTGCGCTACTAAAGTAGGACTTCCTTTTTCAGTCCAGTTTCTTACCCTCCAATAGAGTCACAGACGTAAAGCCTCCCCGCGACGCCACGTGTGGGAGTAAGGCCAAGTTCGGCCTACCATCGGTATTGAGACATCGTGTATATTAATATTTGAATAGTCATATTTGGCACTATATCGTCGAGTTGGACGTGGTCTATTGAGCTAATAATAGTCTGTTAATGTATAGTGCTTCGTGCGGTGAGAATACTACCGTAGTCAGCACCCCATCGTTTCGGGCAGAAAACTGGCTGCTTAACCAGGATGATCGACCCCATGTGAGATTGCACCCGAGGAGCCCCAGAGCCGACGAGCGAGTGGACCTGTATACCGGATTATTCTACCGACGACAGCCCGCCTTCCCAGGCACGGATTATGCTTTGTATACGTTGATTATTCCATGGATAAAGACCCCCGACACTGCCGTGTGTTGGAACCCCCCCCCCTGGAGAGGACGCAAGGTGAGGAGACGCTCTGCAAGACGAGGTCGCTTCACGTCTCTCCTCCGTGGACCGGAGGACGCCGGCCCACAAAGAGTCCATCTGCTTTCATCTGCGGTCCAAGGATCGCCGGCGCATTGAACGGCACTACAGTGGGTTCACCTGGGATACCCTTGGCCGGATGAGGCAGCCGGACTCTACCCCCCCCCCCCCTTCCTACTCCTGTCGGCTTACAAGCGACCGGATTAACCCCCCCTAGTGTATCCAGCCTATAATCATTAAAGTATCATTGCTGTTATTCCTTAACTATTCCAGGTCGTATATGTACCACCTGCGCCTTCAGAGATTGGACATTCTCTATTGATATACCGACGAATACTCTTGCCATAAAAGTGCATACTAATTCCCATTCATAAATGTGATTGATTTGATTAAGTGCTTGCTCTACACACCATCGCTGTGTAGAAATAAAGACCTATTTCTAATTCGTACATTTGTGTTGGATCCGTTTCATCTACGTGACAGTGTTCATCATAATATATTTATGCCGAGTACTGGGTGGCCGAATATTAAGTACAAAGGTAGTGGTAGTAAGTATCATATCTAGTAATACAGTCAGGGAATTGTACCCCTCAGTTACACAATGCATTATTCTGTGTTTTGGATTATTAAAGCTGCAGTAGGCAACTTCGGAGAAGTTTAGCAAATAGCAGTTATAAATAGAGGACAGTTTAGCAGTTATGAATAGAGGGCAGTTATGAATAGAGGGACAGTTTAGTTAGACGAATTGTGCACCATGACAATTCGACGAAAGGTCATAAGCCAGGATTTGAACCCGTAGCATCGCGGTACGTAGCTGAACCCACCCTCTGTTTGTTTGTCTTCCAGTCAAAGTGACTCTGAGGAGTGGCGTGCAGGTGTCCGGGGGGGGTCTGTCCGAGGCCTACGACAGCCTACAGTTCCACCTGCACTGGGGCAACGGCTCTGAGGTGAAGGGGTCCGAGCACACGGTGAACGGCAAGCGCTACGCCATGGAGGTACGGGTTCGACTAGGGATCAGACTGGGGGCTAGATCCACAAAGAATGTATTGCACGGTGCTAATTGCACCCTTACTTACAATTCATTATGAATTCAAAATGGGGGACCCTGATGTAAACAAGACGAAAGTCTTTCTCTGGTCTGCATCCCCTTAACAATTGTGTGTATTGAGCCGTACTGTATTGTACCCATTCTGCAATCTGTTAATAAAATGTTCAATCAATCACCTGCACTGTGATTGATTGAATGACATTTGTACTGTACTTTACTGTACATATAAAACCATTGAAACAATAGAAAAAAGATGCAGGTGCGTTGAAAAAGGAGTCCAAAGAAGTGGGCGCAGGCGAGCGTTTTGAGCCCCAGATGTTCATTAACCCCTGCATGGCTTCCCCTCAGATGCACATTGTGAACCTCAAGTCGTCCTACGGCGGGAACACGTCGCTGGGCGTCGCCGACCCCGCCGGGCTGGCTGCCTTCGGCTTCTTCAACGAGGTGAGGATGTGTGTGTGTGTGTGTGTGTGTGTGTTTGGGTGTTCGAACGTTCGGACCTTCGTTCATTACGTTGGCATTCAAATTCTAAATCAACATTAGAAAATTTTCATTTTTAATTAAAAAAATAAATCTATTATTTTTAATTGTTTATGTCTATTCATTCTGTTTAAACCAATGGGGTTTTTCTTCACAGTTGCAGATAGAGATTAGGCTACACTAATATTATAGTATTAAAAACTGATGAATTATATTCATTAAAGAAAGATGATTTAATAAAAGAAAAAGACTCACTTTATTCAAATTGAGGATTTAGTTTGAGGATATTTATATATATAAAAAAAGAAATAAATTTTTTTTTTAAAGATTTTTTTTTTATTAAAAACGTA
Source organism: Notolepis coatsorum (assembly GCF_963971535.1). Taxonomy (NCBI): domain Eukaryota; kingdom Metazoa; phylum Chordata; class Actinopteri; order Aulopiformes; family Paralepididae; genus Notolepis; species Notolepis coatsorum. The sequence goes on along the minus strand of NW_028173714.1, from coordinate 14,986 downwards.
GGATCAAATGTCCGTTTGAAAAACCCTGACGAAGTTCGAATCCCAAAAACAGGCTTCGGGGACAGCTTTAGTGTGTGTGTGTGTGTGTGAGAGAGAACAGGGTACAATAGACTCGAGCGCTAAACCATGACTGCGTTTTGACAGGAAATGTCTGGAAATGCGACTAACTCACCTGCCAGTTGGAACGCCTTGACCTCCCACCTGAGCAACGTCATGCTGAAAGGTAAGAGGATGTTTCGATATGTGTTGCCTTGTCCAACGAGAGTTAAATCATCTCCTATCAGGTAAATCATCTCCTATCAGGCTGTCTGGCTGCAGGTTCAACAAGTTAAATCATCTCCTATCAGTCTGCCTGTAGGTTCATATAAAACCATTGAAACAATAGAAAAAAGATGCAGGTGCGTTGAAAAAGAAGTCCAAAGAAGTGGGCGCAGGCGAGCGTTTTGAGCCCCAGATGTTCATTAACCCCCGCATGGCTTCCCCTCAGATGCACATCGTGAACCTCAAGTCGTCCTACGGCGGGAACACGTCGCTGGGCGTCGCCGACCCCGCCGGGCTGGCTGCCTTCGGCTTCTTCAACGAGGTGAGGATGTGTGTGTGTGTGTTTGGGCGTTCGAACGTTCGGACCTTCGTTCATTACGTTGGCATTCAAATTCTAAATCAACATTAGAAAATTTTCATTTTTAATTAAAAAAATAAATCTATTTTTAATTGTTTATGTCTATTCATTCTGTTTAAACCAATGGGGTTTTTCTTCACAGTTGCAGATAGAGATTAGGCTACACTAATATTCTAGTATTAAAAACTGATGAATTATATTCATTAAAGAAAGTTGATTTAATAAAAGAAAAAGACTCACTTTATTCAAATTGAGGATTTAGTTTGAGGATATTTATATATATAAAAAAAGAAATAATTTTTTTTTTTTTTTTAAGATTTTTTTTTAATTAAAAACGTAGGATCAAATGTCCGTTTGAAAAACCCTGACGAAGTTCGAATCCCAAAAACAGGCTTCGGGGACAGCTTTAGTGTGTGTGTGTGTGTGTGTGTGTGTGTGTGTGTGTGAGAGAACAGGGTACAATAGACTCGAGCGCTAAACCATGACTGCGTTTTGACAGGAAATGTCTGGAAATGCGACTAACTCACCTGCCAGTTGGAACGCCTTGACCTCCCACCTGAGCAACGTCATGCTGAAAGGTAAGAGGATGTTTCGATATGTGTTGCCTTGTCCAACGAGAGTTAAATCATCTCCTATCAGGCTGTCTGGCTGCAGGTTCAACAAGTTAAATCATCTCCTATCAGTCTGGCTGCAGGTTCAACAAGTTAAATCATCTCCTATCAGTCTGCCTGTAGGTTCAACAAGTTAAATCATCTCCTGTCTGGCTGCAGGTTCAACAAGTTAAATCATCTCCTATCAGGCTGACTGTCTGCAGGGTTCAACAAGTTAAACCAAGACCTTTTAAGGCTTTAAATGGAGAATTATGAACGTAATACTTTTTAAGACTTGTTAACCCTTTCACTATCACACTACAGACGGTTAACCCTTTCACTATCACACGACAGACAGTTAACCGGTCTGTGTCTGTGTCTCTGAGGATGTGTGTCTGCGTCTCTTTTCTGAGGATGTGTGTCTCTTCTTTGAGGATGTGTGTCTGTGTCTCTTCTTCTTTGAGGACGTGTGTCTCTTCGTCTCTGAGAAAGTGTGTCTGTGTCTCTTCGTCTTCAGGTCAGCACGCGTCCCTGCCAGCAGGCCTTTCGCTGGATGATCTGCTAGAAGGAGTGGATCGTACCAAGTACTACCGCTACCTGGGCTCCTTGACCACCCCCGCCTGCAACGAGGCTGTGGTTTGGACCGTGTTCAAGGACTCGATCAAAATCAGCAAAGATTTGGTGAGGTTTCATTTCTTCATAGATGTTAGCTAGCTGGCACCACAAGTCTCAAGAGAGATGTAAATGATCGACCACAGGAAAAAAGGTACATAATGTACATTATGTTATATCCTCATACGTCTTGTATAAGTCAGCAAAAGTCAAAAAGTGACCGGTAGTCGAACCAACAATGATTGTAGTTGTGGTTTGAGTGCTCTCACCACTTGACTAAGCATCCCACCCTGAAACAAACACAGCTCTCACCACTAGACTAAGACGACACCCACCCTGATACAAACACTGTGACAGACCCTCTAAACACTGATAGACCCTCTAAACACTGTGATAGATCCTCTAAACACTGATAGATCTATCAGTGTTTAGAGGTGTCACAGTGTTTGTCGCAATTGAGTGATTAATCACAATTGAGTGATTAAAAAAAATCGCACTCGTGTGAAGTGAGGGGTGCTCTTATCATCGTACATCATCTCACCTCTCTTCCTCACTTTTTTATTTTTGTGTCTATCAGCTGCTGCTCAACAGTTTGACCCCAAGCTGACCGACCAGGACTACAGCGAAACTGTCAAGAAGTGGCTTCGTTATGCGCCAGACCGGGAGGGAGGCATCTCAAGGAACCGAAGTGACCCAAACTTAAGTCAAGCGAACCAGAGTCAAACTTAGGGTACCCCAGCACAGCACAGCACACCACACACTGTTTCCCTGGTTCATACAGTACAAGGAATTACCCTGGCATCTACTTGAATGACTTATGCTGCTTCAGCCTGTTCTTGGAACCGAAGTGACCCAAACTTAATTGTCAAGCGAACCAGAGTCAAACTTAGGGTACCCCAGCACAGCACAGCTACCCCAGCACAGCACAGCACACACTGTTTCCCTGGTTCATACAGTACAAGGAATTACCCTGATGGACACTGTTCTTCCATGGACGGCATCTACTTGAATATGCTGCTTCAGCCTGTTCTTGGAACCGAAGTGACCCAAACTTAATTGTCAAGCGAACCAGAGTCAAACTTGGGGTACCCCAGCACACTGTTTCCCTGGTTCATACAGTACAAGGAATTACCCTGGACACTGTTCTTCCATGGACGGCATCTACTTGAATGACTTATGCTTCAGCCTGTTCTTGCAGTGTTTATTTTTTTTATTTTTAATTTTAACCTTTATTTACCCAGGGTAGGTTCGCTGAGCACAGATGCTCTTTTTCAGCTACGCCCTGCTTCACATTCACAGAGTTCCATTCACACCTGGGAGCTGCCCAGGCCTAACAAAATTAATAGTTGGTTTCAGGTTGCCGACCGACCCTCCCGATTTAGGTGCGACCCAATATATTTTATGAGTTTTTTTTTTTTTTTTTTTTTTTTTTTTTATAAAGTTTCATAGAAATCTTAGTCAAACATTTAGTATTATGGATATTAAACATGCTGGCAGAGTACATGCATCCATGTTGTTGTGAACATTTTAATTAAATAAAGAAATTCCCTATCCATAGTCGCCGTGGGAAAGAATAAAATAAAAAAATAAAATAAAATAAATTCCCTACCTACCCATGGCCAAACTGACAACCAACCTGAAACCAACTATTAATTTTGTTAGGCCCCAGTACAACCACAGTCTGACACTGTTGGCCACTGAGCAACTCCACTGGAGCAGTTGGGGGTTTAGTGCCTTGCTCAAGGGCACTTCAGCGGTTGGTGTTAAGGGTATGGGAGAGAGTTATATGGGAGAGAGTTATAGAAACATTAGGGGTGTAACGGTACACAAAATCCACGGTTCGGTACGTACCTCGGTTTTGAAGACACGGTTCGGTATTATTTTCGGTACAGTGGGGGGGGGGGGGGGGGGGGGGGGGGGGTAATCCAAAAAAAATTGCTTTTCATTTATCTATTTATTTAACTGTATTAAACAATATAAAACGAATTGGCCATAATTGACTGAGCAAACTAATGCTTACTGCTGTAACCTACTAATAACACTTAAGTAAATCTGAAGATTATTATATAGCAGATGCCTTGGAGGATAAGTCGTGGACAACTGTAGATCATCTAAGCTCCACTGTGTTTAAATTCAAATCCTATGCCATTGTTTATATTTAACCCTTGTGTCTGAAAACTAAAGTATTATACTCTTATTAGGGGACTAAATTGAAAAACTCCATAAAAAGATTATGTTGAAATAATTTCCCACTTTCTTTTCCATAAATATTTTATTCAACTTCAGCCCTGATCATAACCATTTTTTATATTATTTTTGTAATGAAATACTCCCACTTTTCTGAAAAGAGTTGTTAAATATGACAAAAAAAAGAATATGTGGTGGTTATGATCGGGCTGAAGTGGAATAAACAATTTATGAAGAGTAAAAAAAAAAATACAAGATAATTAAAAGATTATGCCACATATTATGTTGGCTCATCACTGCAAAGTTATCAAACAAATACGAATCTGATCAGACACAAGGGTTAAGTTGTTGTTCCCTTTCTAATTTCCTCAAACATCTAGTCTAGTTAATGTGATCAATATTATTTGACAATTGATGCTTTTTGTTGGACATTTCAGTCAGTAGTGAGCTCATACTTTGAGCTCATAAATTTATAGTTAAAATGATTGCAATCTTGTCTTCGTTGTGCATGAATGCGTGTGCTCACCACACACAATATGTGTCACTATTCTGGCAGTGGCTATATTGTTAATGAAAGCCTGTTATAAGGTCTGTTATTTGTTTTTTGTAAAGTTTTAGTCACTGGAAGTTCTGATACCCTAGAAAAAAAAATTCATTTTAAAAGCCATGTTGTCATTTTTGTTCACACATTTTTGGAAATATGGTCATATAAGAATTTTATTATTATTTATTTAACAATAGTGTGTTTAACAGCAGGAAAAAAACATGTAATGTTATGATGTATACATATCAGCAGCAATATTTTAATGTAAAATGTACATTAATCAGTATTGATTCCTTAACTTTACAAGTTACAAGTAGATGTACAAGTTACAAATGTACAAGTAGAGTACCATTTAGATTATGGTTGAATAAACATTGATGTCTAACATTGATTCAATATAAAATCAACTAAAATGTGCATGTAGATTACCATTTAGATTATGGTTGAATAAACATTGATGTCTAACATTGATTCAATATAAAATCAACTAAAATGTGCATGTAGATTACCATTTAGATGATGGTTGAATCAACATTGATATAGTATCAGCTATGGTTGACACCTAATGTTGATTCAACGTTAGGGTCATAGACAACGATCTATATAATTTAGATGTCAGGCTTCAACATAGATTCAATATTTCTGCTGAACCCTATTTCAACGTTGATTCACTCATTTTTTGCTATCTGGGAGTTGCGATATCTCTCTCTCTCTCTCTCTCTCTCTCTCTCTCTCTCTCTATCTCTCTCTCTCTCTCTCTCTCACTCTCTCTCTGATTGTGTAGGGCATATTGGAAGCGTGGCTGCATTTGACTGACTGTGATCATATATTGATTGATTGATATTCGCCAATGCGGGGTACATGTTTGCAAAATGTTTGGTATAGCGCCCCTCATGGAGAAGAATGTACCGGCCGCCACTGAGCAAGAGGGAAGCAATGGTTCGCTGCTACCCTCCTGAACTGGTTGGTTTTGGGTCGATGAAACGTGGACACATTTTTGAGACCCAGCTGACGGGTCGATTCTCCGAAGACGAACACCATGCGGCAGGACTCTTTCCCCCTATAGCAACAGTGGAATGCGGCATTAACAGGAATCCCCCACAACTCCCAGCCTCCAGGCATGAAAGGCTCTCCTGTGCCCTCGGGACCTTCTGGTCGGAAGGAATCCCTCTCCTATGCTCCCGCTCCTCAGCTGTAGATCACTCTGGGGACGGCGTTAAAGCTCCCAGCGCACTCCTTTCAACACCGTAAGAGCCGGTCTCTGAGAAGGAGCGTCGAGGCGCAGTAGTACAACGCTGCACACTGGGTCGTGGTCAAAGCACACCCGATCAAAGTGTAATCACGTGTTTCATATGACCTTGTGAAATCATCAAAGTTCTAACCGATTAGCTGTTATCGACCACCTTTATCGTGTCATTTCTACACTGTACCTGAAGTTACCCGCGCTGTTCTAGCCTATATACACGACACGACCATGCAGCATTTAGTTCCAAATAGAGGTCTGTGCGGACCCAGAAACCAGAAGAAGACCCAGAAATGTAATACCCAGAACTAAACCGGACCATCTATTATTAGAAAGCTGAGACCCGGACCCATGCAGAACCTGAGAAATGCCGGACCAGAACCTGGTTAGCGCCGGGGGACACAGACCCGAACGACACTGATTTCAAAGTTGCTTGCTGTTGTTACAAGTTGTCAAAATAAAACGTTGTGTCTTACCCAATTAGTAGCCTTCTCCCCTGATGTTGCCTGATCCTGATTCATATAATCCATCCAATCATTGCCAAGAAAGTTGGTAATAAAAATAAATCCATATTTTCTGTTATTCTTCTTGCTGATTGAAACAGCACGTCTAACGTTAATCCACTTGCTGAAATTATTCCAACATCTCATTTAGAATCAGCTTTGCAGTTTTGTTGCATTTGCTTGCATGTAGCATAATAATAATAATAATAATAATAATTATAATAATAATTATAATTATAATAATAATTATAATAATAGCAAAAATAACTGAGTTTGCCATTTTTAACATTAGCATAATAATGATTGATGTTGCCACGGCTGCTATGCTATGATAGACCTCTGATCTCTGACCCTTCACCTCCTGACCCAGCTTTGGATTGTACCAAGTAGCAGGGGACACAAAGGCTGAATCAAGCTTACTCTGATGAAAGCTAGATGAACTCCATGCAACATTGTGTTTCGGTGAATTGAATGAATCCTCTTATTTGAAATGCTGTCCGCCTCATGTGAAGCACTGCACACGGAAGAGGAGCTGTTCACCAACGTGGTGCTGAATTTATTCTCAAGGTTTCCTTACAGCCTTCCAGCTGCTACCGCAGACCCACTTGACCATAATAAAAAATGTGGTACCAAACCCGTAGAGGTCACGGGTCGGGTCTCGAATCCTCGGTTTTTCGGGTGTACTGTGGGAAACATATAATAACTTACTCAAGTCGATGGATCCGGTTAATAAAATGTATTAACTCAGAATGAAGGTTACCAGTCGGGTCCTATCAGTGACTTGTGGAACAGTCTGGAGTTAGAGATAAAACAGAGTACAAACATGAATCAGTTTACAAATATGTACAAAAAAATCTTTCTTAAATAGGTATCTGGAAGAGGAAGTGTGTTGATTGGGAGTATGTGTAAGATGTAAATAACAAATTTAGGAAATTATGTATATCATTTGGTATTTATTTAGTATATATATATATATTATATATTACATATTTATAGATATATTTATATAAATGTATTTATATATAATTGTATTGGCTTGTATAGAGATACAGCGTTTATACATATAATTAACAATAGATTCAATTGTAATTTGTGATAGTTAAAAAGTGTATACTTCTTCCTACTCCTTTTTCGAACAGGGTAAACGATGATTTGTTTATCTGTTTCCCTTTTTGTTGTCTTTCTTTTTATTATCTTTTGTATATGTCAAATGAACAGATATATTTTAGTTTACTTTGTTTATATTTTATACTCAAATCTTTCATTCATTCATTCAAGGTATCAAATACAAAGTTAGAGAATATGGCTTGGATGGACCCCGGTCCCAGTGACCCGCTTTATCACCAGGAGAGAAGAGAGCCGACTCACAGGAAGGGGCTATATTTATACCCAGGAGAGAGGAGGTGGGGGAACACACCATAAAATGGAGGTTTGGCAAAAGGGAGGGTATAAAGACAAGCCTGTTATCACCCACAGTACCCATGAAGGCATCAGGTTCCAAACGCCAATTGTGATTGGATGAGGGACATTCATTCCATGAGTGCTTAGCAACCAGGGCTTCTATATAATGAGGGTCACTGATAGGCCCAGAGCTTCTATATAATGAGGGTCACTGATAGGCCCAGAGCTTCTATATAACGAGGGTTCGGTCACAGTTACAACCAGAGCTTCTATATAAAGAGGGTTCGGTCGCAGTTACGACCAGAGCTTCTATATAACGAGGGTTCGGTCGCAGTTACGACCAGAGCTTCTATATAACGAGGGTTCGGTCACAGTTACAACCAGAGCTTCTATATAACGAGGGTTCGGTCACAGTTACAACCAGAGCTTCTATATACCGAGGGTTCGGTCACCGTTACGACCAGAGCTTCTATATAACGAGGGTTCGGTCACGGTTACGACCAGAGCTTCTATATACCGAGGGTTCGGTCACAGTTACGACCAGAGCTTCTATATAACGAGGGTTCGTTCACGGTTACAACCAGAGCTTCTATAGAGGTCTCAGCGGGTGAGGCTGGGGAAGAGCATTTCCAGCTCTAGGTCCACCAGCACCGGTTCCCCGCAGGGCTGCGTTCTATCCCCACTACTGTTCTCCCTGTACACAAACAGCTGTGCCTCTCTACACCCCTCGGTCAAACTCCTGAAATTCGCTGACGACACCACCCTGGTGGGTCTCATCTCCAGGGGGGATGAGTCGGCCTATAGGAGGGAGATCGAGAGGCTGCAGAGCTGGTGCAGCTGCAACAACCTGGAGCTCAACGCTCAAAAGACAGTGGAGATGGTAGTGGATTTCAGGAAGAAAGCAGCCCTGCCCCCTCCCATCATACTGGGAGGCACTCAGGTGACCTCCGTGGATTCCTCGGCATGACCATCTCCCGGGATTTGAAGTGGGAGCTTAACATCACGGGCCTGCTCAAGAAGGCCCAGGGGAGGATGTTCTTCCTCCGGCAGTTGAAGAAGTATAAACTGCCGAGGACCATGATGGCCCAATTCTACACGGCCATCATTGAGTCCATCCTCACCCACTCCATCATCTCCTGGTTCCCTGCTGCAGCGGCAAAAGATCTTGCCAAGCTGCAGCGGGTGATTCGCTCCGCGGAGAGGGTGATCGGCTGTCCCCTGCCCTCCCTCAGGTCCCTGCACGACTCCAGGGCGCTGAAGAGGGCGAGAAAGATCATGGCCGACCCATCCCACCCCGGTCACAGCCTCTTCACCCTGCTCCCCTCTGGGAGAAGGCTGAGGATCCCAAAGGCTGTGAAAGCTCGACACAGACTGAGCTTCTTCCCCTCAGCCGCCAGGCTGATCAATGCCTCAGGCCCCCCCCCCCCCCCCCCTCGGTACCACCCCACCCCCCCCACCCCCCCCCTCTGCCCCCAAGTGACACTGGCTAAATGACATTGACTGCACTGCACTAGTCCGTACTGGATCTCTGCACACTTCACTTTATATATATATATATGTATTTTATTTATTGATTAATCCCCCACTGCACTGTTTTCGTTTCTTGTCTGTGATGGTGTTTGTTTACTGTGAAAAAAGAAAAAATGCATACACTGTATTGCTGCAACAATTACCAATGTGTTTTACACAAATGGCTCAATAAAGGAATCTGAATCTGAATCTGAATCTGAATCTATATAACGAGGGTTCGGTCACGGTTACGACCAGAGCTTCTATATAACGAGGGTTCGTCACGGTTACGACCAGAGCTTCTATATAACTAGGGTTCACTCACGGTTACAACCAGAGCTTCTATATAACGAGGGTTCGGTCACTGTTACGACCAGAGCTTCTATATAAAGAGGGTTCGGTCACAGTTACGACCAGAGCTTCTATATAAAGAGGGTTCGGTCACCGTTACAACCAGAGCTTCTATATAACGAGGGTTCGGTCACCGTTACAACCAGAGCTTCTATATAACGAGGGTTCGGTCACAGTTACAACCAGAGCTTCTATATAACGAGGGTTCGGTCACAGTTACAACCAGAGCTTCTATATAACGAGGGTTCGGTCACAGTTACAACCAGAGCTTCTATATAACGAGGGTTCGGTCACCGTTACGACCAGAGCTTCTATATAACGAGGGTTCGGTCACAGTTACAACCAGAGCTTCTATATAACGAGGGTTCGGTCACAGTTACAACCAGAGCTTCTATATAACGAGGGTTCGGTCACAGTTACAACCAGAGCTTCTATATAACGAGGGTTTGGTCACAGTTACAACCAGAGCTTCTATATAACGAGGGTTCGGTCACCGTTACGACCAGAGCTTCTATATAACGAGGGTTCGGTCACGGTTACAACCAGAGCTTCTATATAACGAGGGTTCGGTCACAGTTACGACCAGAGCTTCTATATAACGAGGGTTCGGTCACAGTTACAACCAGAGCTGTCTATTGTAACTATATTTATTGTAATGCAAATCTAACTGATAGGGCATACCCTAATCTGCACTTTGATATACACTACTTGTGAATCGTGGTCAAATTAATATTGAATTAACATTTGAATCGTAATCGAATCAAATCGTTGTGGGGTCACATATTTACACCCCTATTATTCACCTATAGTCCCTTCATGCAGAGTGAATTTTTGGGGGAATTAACTGATAAAAAATGTATCAAATCGAATCGAATCGTGGTCAAATTAAGAGATTTCATGATGCATTGAATCGTCGCCTGAAGAATCGTAATCGAATCGAATCATTGTGGGGTCAAATATTTACACCCCTATAATTGACCTATAGTCCATTCATGCAGAGTAAATTTTGGGGGGAATTAACTGATAAAAAATGTATCAAATCAAATCGAATCTAATCGAGGTCAAATGAAGAGTTTCATGATGCATTGAATTGTTGCCTGAAGAATCGTAATCGAACCGCTGTGGGGTCAAATATTTACACCCCTAGTAATTACCATGTACCTGTAGGGGAGAACGGGGGACGTTGTCACACGGGTAGGTTGTCACATTCATTATATTTCACCACCAGGGTCCTGTCTCCCATACTTTGGTATTTAAATGTCCAGAATTGGGGTCAGAGTTCACCTACATTGTCATCGTTGGAGAGAAACAGCTGAACTTGAGGTGAGAGGACTTTTTGTGTTTTTCATGTCCATTTGTAAATATTCTGCTCCTCAGTATTTTTCTTCTAGGCTTTTACACAATTGGTTTATAATGAAACAATTATTACCCTTAAAGTGGAAATGAAGCAGTGAGCATAAATACATATTCATAGCATCACATTAGTATTTAGATAAGCCACAGAAGAAGTCACGTTATAAAAATAAGCAGTTTCTAAGAAAAAACGATTTGTTGTGTACATTTCTGAAGCATTTAGCATTATGGGCGCGGCCATTTTGTTGCTGACGTCATACCGTGGCTTGGGTGTATACACTCTGGTTAGCTGCCTATATTGAATGGGTCGGTCAGCAAATAAAATGTTGCCTACAAAACAACGGGACCGCGGTGGTTCTGTTTGTATTGCTCCTGGCTGTTCAAACTAATTTTACCATGTGAGAGAGAGGAAAGTTGGTTAATTTCCACAAACTACCAGTGAAAAAAACAGTGTTGTTGACATGTTGGCTCGGGCTGCCTGCACCCAGACGGCGCGACCAGCCTGTTGTACAGGGAAGGAGGATCTGCAGCGAACACTTCATTGCCTCGGATTATGTTGTTGGGGTGGGATGTTTGTCCAGAAGACCACTAATCAGCTGAAGCCGGACGCGGTTCCCTCGGTCTTCGACAGACAGACCGGCGTTAGCTCTCGGGGCCCGGCGTTAGCTCTCGCTAGCTAGCGTTAGCAACCGGAGCGTCGCGGAGCATTCAGCCTGCTGGCTACACAGCTTGTGTAGCCAGCAGGCTGAATGCTCCGCGACGCTGGTTGAAGTGGGTCTAGGTAGCCAGCAGGCTGAATGCTCCGCGACGCTGGTTGAAGTGGGTCTAGGTAGCCAGCAGGCTGAATGCTCCGCGACGCTCCGGTTGCTAACGCTAGCTAGCGAGAGCTAACGCCTGGCCCCGGCTGGTGCCAACTAGCTCCCGAGAGCTAACGCCGGTCTGTCTGTCGAAGACCGAGGGAACCGCGTCCGGCTTCAGCTGATTAGTGGTCTTCTGGACAAACATCCCACCCCAACAACATAATCCGAGGCAATGAAGTGTTCTCTGCAGATCCTCCTTCCCTGTCCAACAGGCTGGTCGCGCCGCCTGAGTGCAGACAGCCCGAGCCAACATGTCAACAACACTGTTTTTTTCACTGGTAGTTTGTGGAAATTAACCAACTTTCCTCTCTCTCACATGGTAAAATTAGTTTGAACAGCCAGGAGCAATACAAACAGAACCACCGCGGTCCCGTTGTTTTGTAGGCAACATTTTATTTGCTGACCGACCCATTCAATATAGGCAGCTAACCAGAGTATACACCCAAGCCACGGTATGACGTCAGCCATGACGTCAGCAACAAAATGGCGGCGCCCATGTTGAAAACAGGGATATTATATTATATTTTTCAGACAAATAAGATAGATTTCACATTTGATTATAGAACCCTGTCTTACACAAGGTACACAACAAACAAACTAGGATCACATTGCTCACTGCTTCATCTCCACTTTAAAAAGTGTGAAGGGATAGCTATAGTTTATATTAGATTGTTGTTAGCTAACTAGTTGTTAGATGGCTGTTAGCCTTGATGCTATCAAGACATTCCAGTTGGGGTTGGTCGTCACATTTTCTTTGGGGTTGGGTGTCACATGGAGTGCCCAGACCCTACATTTGGCATCACTGTAACTGTTCTTATTTTTATTTTTTGTATATACAGTAGGATGGCCTAAAGATGTGTTCCTGTTTATGTTCATGTTAAGATGCATTAAGTTATGTATTTGTCAACTGTCATTTGTTCCCATTAAAACACATAGTGACAACCAACCCCATAGTGTGTGACAACCATCCCCATGATGGGGGTTGGTTGTCACAATGTGTCAGAGTGTCTTTGATAGGTGATTAACTCTTTGTTACAATACATTGGAAAATGAGAGGGATACTCATTTCAAGCCAACATCTTAAAGGATAACTCCACTTTTTTTTTTAAATTAGCTTATTTAACATCTTCCCTGGAGTTAGACAAGAAGATGCATACCTTTTTTGTCTCTGTGCGTGCATTTTAGCTTTGGGAATAGACGCTCCGTTAGCATAGCTTAGCTTCATCACTGGAAGTGGGGGAGGACAGTAGCCTTACAGTGCCTTACAGTGTATTGCAAGGTCTGACATTGACCAAACTTGATATGCATGACCTTGGTGGGCTCTAGGTCAACTCCTGAAAAGGGGGTCAATGTCAGACTTTGCAATCAAAAGTTAGGGGGCTAATAACCCTTGCCATAATTTCAGTGCGCCCCTAACTTTTGATTGCAAGGTCTGACATTGACCCCCTTTTCAGGAGTTGACCTAGAGCCCACCAAGGTCATGCATATCAAGTTTGGTCAATGTCAGACCTTGCAATACACTGTAAGGCACTGTAAGGCTACTGTCCTCCCCCACTTCCAGTGATGAAGCTAAGCTATGCTAACGGAGCGTCTATTCCCAAAGCTAAAATGCACGCACAGAGACAAAAAAGGTATGCATCTTCTTGTCTAACTCCAGGGAAGATGTTAAATAAGCTAATTTAAAAAAAAAAGTGGAGTTATCCTTTAAGCTTCAATTTAATGTAGGAATGACTATTGAAAGATGTTTTGATGATGAGCAATTCACACTAGAGTAAAAAGTGTGACAACGTCCCCCGTTCTCCCCTACCTCCCCCCCTCCCTCCCCCATGCTGCTATATGATGCCTGAATTTCCCCAAGGGGATCAATAAAGGAATATCTTATCTTATGTATGATTTACATTGTTTATTAAATCTAGAATAATTAAACTTGAAGACATGGTTAAGTTTCAAACAATGTTAATTATGTTTAGGGCAAGAAATAATACACTGCCAGAAAAACTACAAAATCTTTTTCATTTAGAAAGTGAGTTTAGTAGGAGAAAATACAATTTTAAACATCAGTTTGCACGTACCACACTTAAACAGATGTGTCCTTCAGTTATTGGTGTAAAGTTGTGGAATTCTCTCCATCGCGAGCTTAAGGGATGTAATAGTGTTTATCAATTCAAAAAAAATTATAAAAAATAAATATTTAGTCAGTATGAAAATCAAATGTGATCTGAATAGTGAGATCTTTTCTTTTCTTTTTTTCTCTCTTTCTTTTAATCTTTATTCTTTATTATTATTATTATTATTATTATTATTATTATTATTATTATTATTATTATTATTATTATTATTATTATTATTATTATTATTATTATTATTATTATTATTATTATTATTATTTAATTCTTTCTTTGTTTAACTGTGGATTGTGAGTTTCTGTATAATGGTATAAATTATTATTGGTATAAATTAGGTTGTACGCCGACCAAAAGAAAATACTTTTTTAGTTTAGGAATAAGGGGCAGGTAACTATAAGATTTATTCTTCTTCCTGCTCCTTTTGTCCATGGAATGTTATTTATGATTGTGTAATGAAGAAACTCTGATTGTATGATTCCATGTGGCAAATAAAAACTCTGAATCTGAATCTGAATTTAGTCAAAAAAGTAGAAGTTAAGACAGCACTACTGAACTACCACAAACAACCCATGTCATGTCAATGTATCATGGATTTAATGCACTGAAATACAATAATCCAAATACAATAATAAATACTTGGATCTCTGTTGCCTAAAGTACATTCAATATCAAATCATTTTATACTTTTACCTGTACTAAAGTAAATGGCTGCATTTATACAGCGATTTTATCCAAAGCGCTTTACAATTTGTTCCTCACACTTTACCCGTTCACTCACACATTCACACACCGACGGTGGAGGCGGCCATGTGAGGTGCCAACCTGCTCATCGGGAGCAGTTAGGGGTTAAGTGTCTTGCTCAAGGGCACTTCGACACGCTGACCCGGGGAGGAGCGGGAATCAAACCGGGAACCTCCGGATTACCATGACGACTGCTCTACCTACCGAGCCACTGTCGCCCCGAGTGTACTATAGATAGAGTACCAGTCTATCAGGGCATTTGTTATGTATTTTCTTTTTTTACAGTACTTAACCCTTTCACTGCCACACGACAGCCGGTTAACCCTTTCACTGTAACAATACAGGAG
>NW_028173715.1:0-9000 GCF_963971535.1 Notolepis coatsorum | reverse complement strand
TGTGGAGAGTGGGTGCTGCAGTGTGTTGTTTGTTTAAGTGAGTGTGTGCGTGTGGGTGTGTGTGCTGTGTGCATTTGATGGTTGTTGCATAGTGTTTATTGTTCGTTTAGCAGCCTGATGGCCTGGGGATAGAAGCTTCTTCTGAGTCTTTCTGTGCTCGCCTTAAGACTCCGGTATCGCTTGCCTGACCGCAGCAGTTCAACGAGGCAGTTGTTCGAGGCACTTTGGGCTAGCTCCCAAAGTGAACAAAGGGAGGGTACTTAACTTAAGTGCTGCACCAGGGAGGGGGTCAGGGGCTACTGCCCTCAGACACCCAAGATAATTTGTATATGGGCAGTCTGACTTGGGGTACTGCCCATATATTAGTGTTGCAATGCATGATAAGTAAACAGTGAAAAATGCTAAGGAATCGGATGGAGCTGGGGCAAACGCCAGAATAACGAATAAAAAGGCAGTGGAGGTGTGAAATCTGGCCCAGTCCAGAACAATAGGAGTCACAAAATCAGTTTGGAGTGGAGTGGTGGAGGAGTGGTAGAGGCGCAGTAGAGGTTTGATTTTTCAGTGCTGGATCTGTATACATCTGTGTGAAGATACATATTCTATCTCTGTACAGCTGACTGGTTAATATGACCAACTAGTAGACTGAGCTCAGACATTGGCAGACACTACTGTCCCTTTAATGTGGGGAGAGGTTGACTTTTGACCTAATCTTTTCCTTTCCTAGCAAGGTTGTTTCCCATTCCAGTTAAAGACATAACAAACAACACCGCCTAGCCAAGGCTGGTTCTCCTTTGGGCAGACTTTGTTTACCTTTCTGAATGTCTAGTGGACGTCATTTCAATTGTGTATTAATGTGCGTCTGACCAGAGCTCTTGGTCACTTTGTGGTCAGACGCTTGTGTGTGAACATGATGTGTCTGTCTGTAAACTGATCACTTTTCACTGTGGCCACAGAGAAATAAACTATGTTTCTATTTGTAATAACTCGACTCAGAATGATTACACAACGGCTCATCCTTTGTCCTTAATAATTTCCATAACATCTGTTTTGCTGCTGTCTATTTTATACTTATTTTATGACCTAGCACGTGACATGGCAATCAAAGGAACGTAAATGTCAACCCCGCCCCCCACCCAACCCCCTCCAATGTAGTTTCTTCCCCTTCGAATGTATATATATTTTTTATGATCTCTTTCTCTTAATAAACAGTACTGTATGTCTGTATGTCTGTATGTCTGTGTATCTTGTATGTCATAAATGTATTGATGAATTGAAAATGGGGGACCCTGATGTAAACAAGATGAAAGTATTTTTCTGGTCTGCATCCCCTTAACAATTGTTTGTATTGAGCCGTACTGTATTGTACCCATTCTGCAATCTGTTAATAAAGTTTTCAATCAATCAATCAATCAATCAATCAATCAATCAATCAATCAATCAATCAATCAATCAATCAATCAATTCAATCAATCAATCAAAGGAATGCTTTCGAATCCCATTCAAATATAATAGCTAAAGCTCTAAAACACACTAGTGACACAGTGCCTCATGCAAACATGTTGTAATAATGTATGGAGGTTTAATGGAGGTTATATCTGCAAATTTTGCGTTAACTCTTAATCGCGTAGCTAGTAGGTGACTTGGTTTGGAACCTTGAGAGTAATGCTGTTGTCTTGTGCTACGTATTTGTACTTCAGATTGTTGTCTGTAAATGGCGTTAATCTCTATTTTTAGTAAATTAACTTGAGATTCCAGTCGAGCCGAGTCGTTATATTGTAAAGAAGTAAATAATGTAGAGTAGAGCGTTTCTAATTCCGCCAGTTTTGAGCATCGATTCTTGCGTATTTTGGATGAAAAGCTATCCGTGAAATCCTTGATCATTCCCTTTACCGACATCCATAATATTCTAGGGTCCGGCACCGAGTTCACATTCTCTGGTAGGAATACTGAAAGAGCTTCTTTGAGTTGTGTAATGAATTCCTTGTTATTCAGCAGTGTTGTGTTAAAGCGCCATCTTGGGGCTCGGGATGATAGTACACCAAATGATCCTTTTAGGAGTAAATAACAGTGATCTGATAATGCATTGGGTACCATCTCCACTTCATAGTTATCAAATAGTCTCGGTGTTGCGAAAACATAATCTATTCTGGAGAGTGTTTTATGTCTTGCTGATCGACAAGAGTACTTCCGGGTCGTGTCACTTTATGGTCAGACGCTTGTGTGTGTGAATCTGTCTGTAAACTGATCTTTCATTGTGGCCACAGTGAAATAAACTTCTATTTAAAAAAAATTTATAACGACTCAGAATGATTACAAAATGGCTCATCCTTTGTCCTTTAATAATTTCCATAACAATATGGCGACGAGTAGGGATGTCCGATATTATCGGCCGACCGATATTATCGGCCGATATCGGCAGTAAAATGTGATATCGGAAAATATCGGTATCGGTAAAAAAAAAAAAAAAAAAAAAAAATTTTTTTTTTTTTTTTTTTACATTTATTTAACCGTTATTTACCCAGGCAAGCAAGTAAGAACCAATTCTTATTTTATTTATTGTCAAAAGTATGCATGTTGGTTTAATTCAACAACAAGAGATATGTAATGTAAATTTTAACTTTTTTAATTATCATATTTTGCACAGATAATGCTTACATTTAGAAAGCCTTTTGAATGCATCCAGTGAAATTATTAGTTACCTGAAATTATTCAGTTTTTTTGGGGGGAAACCCTGCATATATCGGTATCGGTTGATATCGGTATCGGTATCGGTATCGAAATTAAGAGTTGGACAATATCGGAATATCAGTATCGGTAAAAAAGCCAATATCGAGCATCCCTAGCGACGAGAGATGTTTTTTTAACCGATGGTGTCGAGGCTGACAGCCGAATGGACTCTGCGGATGGTGAATCTTGGCATTCCAGGGAACAGCTGCCCTGTCTCGACCTCCTCCGTGCAGGACTCGGAGGGGAGAGAACCGCTGGGCCGTCCGTTTGGTTGTCGCCTCCGGCATGGACCTTATCCTTGTGGACACGTGAAAGGGACACTCTGTGAGCTGTTGAAATTCTGATTTCTGTTTAAAGCATTTTGTATTTAAATTTTAAATTAGTGGTCTAAATTAGAACATGGTGTGGCGGTCGGGTGGCGTAGCGGAGATTGCGCTCGTCACCAATGCAAGCGGCTGCGGTCTCGACTCCTGGAGTCAGCATTGCCCTGCGGCTTGGACCGGTCGTCATACTAACTCGTTTGGCTGAGTTAGGGGGGGGGAGTCGTGGGTGGTAATCTGGCGTTGTGGACAGCTGAGGTCTGGGCGCCTGCTCAGCGAAAGGCAGGAAATGGTGAAGGCAGCGTGACCTCCCACGCGTTACGCTTCACCAATGAGAGTCCTCGTTGCCAGGTGAAAAAAGAGCCACTGGCTGTCTCCACATGTGTCGGAGGAAGCATGTGGTGGACTTCAGGGTTCCCTTGTACCGACCAGTAGGAGGAACATGTGCACAACAACCAGGTAGGGGAGGGGGGGGGGGGGGGGGGGGAATTGGCATAACGACTAAATTTGGATGGGGAGAAAAATAGAAAAATCAGGCGGAGGATTAAAAAAATAATAATAATAATAATTAGAACATGGTGCCTGTGGGCGGTCAGGTGGCGTAACGGAGATTGCGTTCGTCACCAAACCCCGGAGTGGCTGGATTTGCCTGTTCGAATCCAGCTCACAGCTATGGGGTTGTCACCAGCTTGGCTGGCCGTTCACACTAATACAATTGGCAGTATTAGAGGGTGGGAGAAGCTGGTGGGTGGGTCCGGGTCGTTGTAAACAGCGACTCCTACAGTTCGGTCAGGGCGCCTGCTAAGCGCGGATAGGACCTGAGTGGGATAGTGTGATCCTTCCACACGCTACGCCCTCTCAGTGAGAATCCGCGCTGCCAGGTGAAAAGAAGCGGTTGATTGGCTGGACGTGTGTGTCGGAGGAAGCACGTGGTAGCCTCCACTCTCCCAGACCGACTGTGGGGGGTAAGTGCGCAGCGACCAGGAAGGGGATTGGGAATTGGCATAACGACTAACATTGGGATGGGAGAAAATCGGAGGAAAATGGAGGGGGAAAAAGATCAAAAAGAAAAAAAGAAAAAAACATGGTGCCTGTCAGAGCTATTTGTTTAGTATATTTTGTATTGTGCTTTGTGGTGGTTATTTTTTATATTGTTGTGTGCTTGGTAGACTGGCGATGTTTTTTTTTCTGGATACTCAATCTTGGTACGTCCCGAACAAGGCGAGGATTAGCGGGGCCTACCACGAGTATACTAAAGATGTTTGTTCATATCTGAGTCCCAAGGAGAGGGACTGGGGTTTTTGGCTTCAACGTTTTTTTTTATATAGCGCTGGTTTTGCTCTGCGCGCTCCATATTGTTGAGGCATTGCTGATGGGGTATTTTTCTCTCAAAAGAGCAGGAAGAGGGACTGTGCTGTGGAATTGTACCTTTTTATGCAATCGCTTTGGGATTAGGGGTCTGTTAACAGAGAGAGACAGCTGTGCCGTAAGGTCCCCTTATAAGGGGACCCTGCTTTTCTTTATCATAAATCGATCAATAGAGACCGTATTAAATTAGATCATTGGAAAGCCACACTCATTGGCTACAACCCTGTCCAAAAATGTTCAAGATTGCCAAATGATTGACGGAGCGAGAGCCCTGGGAGTCGGGGGTGGTAATGTGTACTTTGGCCCACGCCTCACATATCGGCATGTAACTCGAGAACTGCTGAACGGATTTTGTCACCTGAAAGGGCAATCAACAGGCAACAAATAGGGCTTTAATTATATCTATATATTGTACTTTCGAGCCGCTAGAGGTCGGCAAAGTGTCCTCGCGAATTGTCCTCATGAGGTTTTTCTTTGTAGCCAAGAGTAAAGACCATACCCCTATCAAAACAGCAGTCAAAGTGTATATTTTCATTTTTACAGATGTTTTATACGATTGACCGAAAATAAGAATTTATCGAAAAAATGCTAATTATATCTCTTTTATCGTAAAACCAAAAGGAAATGACTAAATCCAGATTCAACCCTGTCATTGGAAAGAGGAGCATTTCCCCTATCCATAGATGTATGATTTGGCCATAATAAGGTCAAGGTCAAGTTCAAGGTCAAATGTGAATTTATAATTAAAATCATTTATTACTGTATCTACAAATCCTCCTGTTTAATCATCTTCCCTTTATTCCCTTTATAGACTTTTTTTGTACACTTGATCTCAAGAAGGTGGTGAATGAGCTCAGTGAGCGAGCTCTGTGCCGGCACAATTGTAACATGGTGTTATTCACCGGCACAGATGCAAAAATAAATCATAATTTATATTCTCCTTTTTTTTCATTACAATTTACTCAAGCCTAGTAACAGACACAATATTTCTGACACTGGAAATACATACCCCCAGGTCCCTAGATGTTCCTAGATACCAAGAACATGCAAATTGGCCTTGTAGAAGTGGAGCAACCTTAACCAACTTCGAAAGAGTCGCCAATAATAGAACTAGGCGTTAGCTAGCTAGCAGGCTGTTAGAGGCAGAACTAGGCGCAACGCGTTTGGCGCTGAGAGAAACGTCAGTGGCCAATCAGATCGTGGAACCCGAACGCGGAACTGAAAGTGCGTTAGGGAAAATCTTTACGCGTCCCGTCCACCAACCTCACACACGCACACCCACACCCACACACACACACGCTCACACACACACACACACACACACACACACACACACACACACACACACACACACACACACCCACACACACACACACACACACACACACACACACGTTCACACACACACACACACACGCACGCTCACACCCACACATGGTCACACACACACACACACACTCACACACGCTCACACACACACACGCACACCCACACACACATTCACACACGTTCACACACACACACACACACACACACACACACACACACACACACACACACACACACACACACACACACACAAACACACATACACATACACACACACACACACACACACACACGCAAAAAGCGTCCTTGTTGTTAGTAACCTAGTCATTCATTGTGGAACATCTTTATTTTAGGCTTCCTGTTCTCAAGCTGTTGACTGGGCTGTTAACCTGCTCTTAGTGCTGCTTTCTCTGCCTACTTGCTATGTTGCCAATACTGGAATTTGTGCAAACTTTACTGGAGCACTTAAGCACTTATAGTTGCTCTGTCTAGATAAGAGCTTAACATGTAAATGCTAACATATTACACACAGAAAAGATTTTCACCAAAATCTCTCCCTCTCCCCCTCTCTCTCTCTCTCTCTCTCTCTCTCTCTCTCTCTCTCTCTCTCTCTCTCTCTCTCTCTCTCTCTCTCTCATCCCAACTTTCATTGGCGAGGTGTAACGTGTGGGAGGCTCACACTACTCTCGCCATCTCCCTTCCACGCTGTGCAGGCGCCCTGACCGACCTGTAGGAGTCGCTGTTTACAACGACCAGAATACCACCCATGGGACTTCTCTCCCGCTGACTCTGCCAATTGAGCCAGTATGACGGCCGGCCCAAGCCGGAGGCAACGCTGACAGCCGGATTCGATACCGGTGTCTCTTGCGTTGGTGACGAGCGCTTAGACCGCTGCGCCACCCAGCTGCCGGCGGAGATGTCTTTCTAAAGACCCTGCAGACCGACCAACCCCAGAGGAGATGTTGCTGCACCCCTGGCTCCATCTTGAGGAGGAGGAGGAGGAGGAGGAGGAGGAGGAGGAGGAGGAGGAGGAGGAGGAGGAGGAGGAGGAGGAGGAGGAGGAATGGTCAAAGCAGGTCAAAGCGGCTTTTGAGCTCCGGTATGAGCAACAGGAGATGCTGGGGAGAGGAGCCTTTGGAACCGTGTTGGCCGGCTATCGCAAAGAGGACGAGCTACCTGTGAGTCATATACACCTGGGTTGGGATCAGTTCAATGAAAGAAAGTTGCCTATGTAGCCTATTGACAATACATGAGAAGAATGGATGTCCCATCATTAACATCATGTAAACGACAATTTCAGTTTACATTTTGAATTGATTATAGATTCAAAGTTAATTCACACACACACACACATGCACGCTCGCGTGCACACACACACACACACACACACACACACACACACACACACACACACACACACACACACACACACACACACACACACACACACACACACCCATGCATAGAACATTTGCTTGCGAAGTTGCGCCAGATGTCGCACACGAGGGCCGGGGTGGAAGAAATCTTCTCCAGGTCACCTGCTGCCGTCATGAGGTCATTCCGTTGAAAGGTGAGTCCTACTATGGCAGGTTGTAAACCACCGGTGTGTTGGACCCCTGGGGAGGGTATGATGTCCAGGGGTGTAAAGTACTTGAGTAATTGTACTTCGTTACAATACTTAAGTACTGTTTTGGGGGATTTGTACTTTACTCTAGTATTATTAGGTTTGTATACTTGTACTTTTACTCGATTACATTTCAGAGAAAAAAAACATACTTTTTACTCCTTACATTTTAAAATGCAGACCTACAAAGTACAAAGTACAAATCTCGCAGGTCCAACCATTTTAATTGGTATATTTGATTCTCTGGCCGAACTATACGTTAACGTTATTAATCCTGCGGGCGCACTTTATTTAAAAACAGCCAATCAAATCCCCATCAATGGAAAATTAACCCGCCCATACCCATGCTGATTGGTCCTTGTGCAAGACTAGAAAGCGGGGTTCTTTGATTAAACACCTGCTATCAGAAGAACAGACGGTCAGAAAAAAAGTTTAAACTTTTACTTAAGTACATTTAAAAGTAGAAACTTTTTTACTTTTACTCAAGTGTGTTTTTAGCCAGATACTCTGACTTTTACTTGAGTACGATTTTGAGACGGTACCCATACTTTCACATAAGTATAATTTCTGGGTACTTTTTACACCCCTGAGATGTCACACTGGTGCTATTGGGAACTGTGGGCAGCAAGGGTCATGCCCCCATCATGCCCGCTTCTTCCTGTCAGCAAATACCGTCAGCATGTCTTGATATGGAGGTTTAGGAGGAAGGGGAACTGGATTGATGTCTTAATCTCTTAGAAAGTCGCACATCTAAGATGACAAAATAATATGTATGTACCGGTATTTCTTTTAATTCTATTTGTAATATTTTTTTATACGTGTGATAGTCGTAACTAATTACAGTAATTCGTGGCCATTCTACAAGCATTCCTGGAGGTTTATTCAACTTGATATCATTTGAATGATGTTGTTTTTAGTTATGTCAACAGAACTCACAAGGCCACGGCATGTCACTAAATAACATTTCAAGTTGATTCAAGCTCAAAAGACATGGTTGAATCGTTGAGAAAAGCTAGTGTGTGCGTGTGTGTGCGTTCATGCGTGCATGCATGCGTGCATGTGTGTGTGTGTGTGTGCGTGCATGCGTGCGTGCATGTGTGTGCGTGTGTGTGTGTGTCAGAGCAACTACTGATGTTGGACTGCTTCATCCCCACTAGAGGGCGTATCAGAGCTGAACACTGGTCTCATTGGCCTGGAACCAGAATAAATACTTCAGTCAGAGCTCTTCTTGTGGAGTGAAAGAACCCACCCCCTCTCTCTCTCTCTTTCTTCCTAGGTCTCTCACTCCTTATCTCACTCCACGTGTTTCCCTCAAGGCCCAAGTGCTGAAAATGCAGCCTGGTTGTCTTGCGCCATCCCACCATAGAGTGCAGCTGCCCGGCTCCATGCTCAAGCATCTCCGTTAAAGCAGAGCCAGCTTAAAATCGGAAGAATAACTGATGGTGGAGCTTAACGCCGTCAGAGACTCTGCCTTTTACGGGCCATCGTTCCCTGCCGTCTGGTTCCCTGTTCTCGAGGTGGCCCCTTGCGCGTGTTCCTCTGAAGAAGAGTCGGTGAAAGAGTATAGCGAGAGAGTTGGTGAAAACACGTCTTCCTGTATTTCATTTTTTCCTTCTCCCGCTGTGGTGCGAG